>NW_006408719.1:3756895-3767051 GCF_000296735.1 Chrysochloris asiatica | reverse complement strand
TTAATAAAAATTTGAACTTTGTTTCACATTTTCTGCTGCTCAATCTTAGACCTTTGGCAGAAGCCATGCCATCAAGGAACTGAACAGCGGGAGACCCTGTGCATGAAAAGCTCATTGTTTTAGCAAAGCGACAATGAGTGTCTCCTTGGTTGGCAAAGCCACAAGGAGAACTCCATGCAAAGGCCCTGTAGTTTCTGTGTTTTTCCTTTTATGAATAGTTTATTTCTGATGTTTCTTGATTTTATTATAGAAGTTTTTAGCAGAATTCTTCAATGATCATATTAAAGGTTAAAATTTGCATTTAGACACTTTCACACCATATTCAATCACATATAGTAATAAAGATTGCTTTTTACAGTAACAATAAGTTTCACCATCTAGGATAAACCACACCAGCTAAAGCACTGCCAGTTCAAGTTTAGGATTACCATCAACATTCTGTGTAGTTTCAGTTAGGGACATTAAGATCTCTAGAAAATAGCTAAGATGCAATTAAGGGCTGTGAGAACACATAAGAAAATAAGTAGAAATTTAACTAGTTGTTTTTAGATAGATATATTGTTAGTGTGAGGAAGCTGCTCCATTTATTCTTAACTATAAAACTTTATGTACTATTATGTTCTTGTTTTTATTGTTAAATCAATTATGAGTAACTGATATGTATTACCAGTTACAGAAAAAAAAATAATGTTTTGATTATGAATTGGGATTAATGAATCTGTAGAAAATAACAGGTGAGGGTAGAAATAGGAGTTAAGATTTAGAACTTTGTTTGAAGGTTAACTTGACATTTTAGGGAGGATTAGAGAATAACAACAACAAAAATACTTACAGATGTTACCAAGGTAGCTAGGGAGTAGGAGGAAGCAAGATATGAAAAGATCAAAGAAAATATTTTTATATTCTTGACGTTCTTTGATGTAACTTGAAGGCTCAGGAATCAAAAGAAAATGTAATCACGAAATAGATTATAGTTTAAAGGAATTGATTACTATGAAGTCATTGTGTATTGTAACGGTATATAAAGAGCTGAAAAAATTAAGTAAGAGAGAGCAACATCTGAGAGCGACATCTGAAAGTAAACATCTAAGACTCAAAACGACCCATTGACTCCTTGTAATTCATTTTGCCAACTCCACATCCCCCTTTGAAAGCCTCCTAATAATTTGTCCAGGCTGGTCCTCGGCAGACCTTATAACATGATCCCTTTCAGAACCGTTGGTAGTGGTATCTGGATACCACCTAGTTCTTCTGGTCTCGGAAGGCAGAGTTAGATGGTAGACAAGGAAGAGAGGCTGTGCAGACCCTCTTGAGCTAAACATGGAAATCCATACAGAATGAATTCAGAGGATGGTCTTAGAACTCTGAACATTAGATAAAGGGATAAATAAGTGGATCGAGTATTTACCATGAGAAATATTTTGAACAAAAGAAATTAATTTGAGGTGACTTCTGATTTGGGGTGGCCAGCGTGACCTTCCACAGACATTTTGAATGGGAGTAAGTGGACTGAGAGACAAGAAACTATTCCTGGGAAAACCCAATGGGGATAGGGGATTAGGGATAAGTGCTGTGCAGACTTCTGCGAGTAATAATGCAGAATACAGGAGGAATCAGGTCCAGAGGATGGTACCAGAAATCTGGACTGCATATAAAGGAATAATTAGAAGTATCAAAAGCTTACTGTTAGTGGGATTTGAGGCAGAAGCAAGAAAGTTGGTGTTTTCTGATCTATGGCTATGGGTGGGAGACAGAGTGGTCATCGTGGGTATAACGGAGTGGGTGCAGGATTAGAGGAATGCTTTTACCACAGAGGTCTGACTGATCCTTGGAGATAAAGACATGAACATTTTCGGGGTTCATTTGTCTTTTTCTGTATGAGCACCTCAACTCTGGTGACTACAGGGGATGCCTGAGCAGGTAGACTCATCCCCTACTCCCAGTGGGTTCTACTATACATGTGCATGGATCTGCTCAGTAAAGATTACTGTGGCCAGAATTGACAAAAGGGGAGGAATCAAAAGGTAGTGCTTAGAATAGAATGATCTCCCAGAATGGCTTGAGCTGACATTAAAGTCATACTCATGTTTTCCTACGAATTTGTGTGTGTATGTGTGTGTGTATGTGTGTGTGTGTGCTTATAGACGGTAACATCCAATCTGATTTCTTGTTGTCATTGTTTTTTGCTTTTTGGTCCCCATTTTACCTTGGGAGGCGTTCTTTCTCTACATATAGTACCCAAGAAGAGACAGCAATTGGGTCAATAGCCAAACTATGATCACACCCTATAAAATCTCATCATCCAGTAAAGAGACAATATCAGCTGCTATACACCAAATAGACAGCAATACTTGCTACAGATATTCTGAGTTGAAAAAGTAGAAAAGTGAAAAGAGAAGCCTATTTCCTGATTACCTCTACCTGGAGGCAATCAGAAACTATAAAAATACATCAACATACATTCATCTAATTATTGAAAATACATCTCTAATTATTGACAATTCCTAAGAAACAACTGAAAATATCAACATATGCCCAGAAACAAGATAGAGTAGCTGACACAAATGAGCTAGAAGTAGATGAAGACTTCCCATTGGAAGGAGGGCTGGCTTTGGAACCGTTTGAGAAGGAATTCACAAGAGCAATATTGAGGTGCATCCACATGCTCCACAGAGGGATTGAAAAAAATAAGGAATAAATCAGTAACATGCTACATAAACAATCAAATAAGATAGAAATAGCATTGGAAACAATTTAAAACCTGCAAAAAGGGGTCCAAATGATTAATAATAAAATATCCAAAATTGACAATACAATATGAGGGCAAAGGAGCACAGTTGAAAAGATGGAAGCTAGGACCAGCAAGCTGGAAGACAAATGTCTCAATACTGCTAAGATAGAAAAGCAAACAGAGAAAAGGATACAAAAATCTGAAGAAACTCTTAGATTCATGTGGGACAACATAAAGAGGAATAAACTGAGGACAATTGGCATTCCAGAACAGGAAGAATCACAGTGGACCACAGCGTAAATAGGTGAAGAGTTTCTGGGGGGGAAAAATTCCTAGCAACCAGAAAAATGAAAAGGTAAGCATTCAAGAAGCTCAATGAACTGCAGGAAGAAGACCCCAAAAGAAAATCAGCAAAACATATCATAATCAAGCTTTCCAAAATCAAAGACAAGGAGACATACTTAAAAGTATCTAGTGAAAAGAGAAGTGTTGCAAGAAAATAAGATTAAGTACTGATCTTTCAGTAGAAATCATGCAGGCAAGAAGGCAATGAGGAGCCATATATAAAACCCAAAAGGAAAGCAACTACCAACTAAGATTTGTCTGGACAACAAAGCAGTCAATCAAATACAAAGGTGTAATTAAAACATTCCAAGATAAACAGAAGCTAAGGGACATTGTCAAAGCCAAGCCAGTGCTTGGAACCATCCTAAAGTAAGTTATTTGCACTAAGAATCAACAAAAATAGACAACAACCAGTGATTTACATACGTGGCAATGTCACCTGGACCTCAATAGACAAATGGAAGACTCCAGAACAGAACAAAACTAAAAGAACGTATTTAGAGGATCTGGGAGTTCACTCTATGATCAAAATAATTACACTGTGAAAGAAGGGAAAAATACGAGAACAGAGATCAATGTGATGAGGACGCCAGGTCAATTGTATGATAAAATAGATTGTTTAAAATGGAGGAAAGAGTTCATAGAATATACGGTAACCTCAAAGAAAATTAATACTTCATAACATATTTAAAAAATTAAAATCCAAGAAGAACATGGAAACATTAAAACTATAAAGAAACTGATAAGAAAGAACACACATTAAAACAAACAAACAAACAAACAAACATGAATTCAGTACAGGAAGACATGCAGAACAAAGACACCAGCAGCACCACACACAACAAACAAACAAACAAATATAATGAGAGAAATTAACTCATATCTATCAATAATTACACTGAATGTCAACAGATTTAATGCAACAATTAAAAGAGAAAGAGTGGCAGAATGAATAACAAAGCAAGATCCTTCAATACGCTGTCTATAAGAGACACACCTTACACACAAAGACAAAAACAGATTAAAAGCAAACGGATGGAAAAATATATACCAAGCAAATTGCAATGAAATACAAGAAGGTGTGGAAATACTAATCTGTGATAAAATAAACTTTAATGCAAAACGCAGCATCATAGATAAAGATAGATATTATCTCATGATTAAAGGTTCAGTTGAACAACATGACATAACCATAATAAATATCTAAGCTCCCAATGAAAGAGCCATAAAATATATTAAAAATCCAGAACAGATTTTAAGGAAGAACTATGCAAATCAACAATAATAGTGGAAGATTTTAATATGCCACTTTTGACAAAGGATAGAACAACCAGAAAGAAACTTGACGACACAGAAGAACTAAACAACACAATCAACCAACTGGACCTCATAGATGTGTGCAAAGCATTCAACCCCAAAACAACACAGTACACATTCTTTTCCAGTGCACATCAGATATTACCCAGAATAGACCATGTGTTAGGCCACAAAAAAGTCTGCATAAGTTTACAAACATCAAAATAATACAACGCATCATCTAAGACAACAATGACATAAAATTAGAAATCAACAATAGGAAGACCAAAGAAATAAAGATAAATACATGGAAACCGAATAACGCCCTTAATAAAAGCCACTGGGTAATAGAACAAATAAAAGGCAAATTCACAAAGTTCCTAGAAATAAAAGAGAATGAAAACATAGCATAGAAAAAATATTTGGGACATGGCAAAAACAGTGTTGAGAGAACAATTTATTGCAATAAATGCACACATCCAAAAAGAAGAAAGAAAAAAAAAATCAACAGATTAGTACAACATCTCCAACAATTAGGAACAGACCAGCAAAGTAAACCTACAATCACCAGAAGAAAATAAATGATAAAGATGTGAACAGAAAATAAATGAGATAGAAAACAAACAAACAAAAAAACTGTAAAAAGAATCAGCAGGTTGAGAAGCTGGTTCTTTGAAAGGATTAATAAAATTGACAAACCATCTGCAAACTTAACAAAAGAAAGGAATGAGAAGACACAAATAACATACATAAAAACCACATGGGTAATGTTACAATAGAATCAACAGAAATGAAAACAATAATAACAGAATACTGTACAGTTGTATTCCAACAAATGTGAAAATCAAGAGGAGATGGATAGAAAACTTGAATAGACCTATAACAAAAGAAGGAATTGATCAGGTATTCAAAGAAATCCCAACCAAAAAAAAAGTCCAGATCCAGATGGCTTCATTGGTAAGTTTTACCAAACATTCAGGGAATAGATATCACCAAATCTACTCAAATTATTACAGATAATAGAAAACAACGGAACACTTCCTAATACATTTTATGAAGCAAGCATAACCCTCATACCAAAAACAAGGAAGGATATCACTAAGAAAGAAAATTATAGACCAATATCACTCATGAGCATAGATGTAAAAATCCTCAACAAAATCTTAATAAAGAGAATATATACATATATTACATAATGACCAAGTGAGATTCATATCAGAGATGGAAGAATGGTTCAATATTAGAAAAATAATCAGTGTAATCCTTCATATAAATTAAAAACAGGAAAAGAATTCCATGATCATATCAATTGATGCAGAAAAGGCATTTGACAAAATCCACACCCATTCCTGAAAAAAAAAAAAAGTCAACAAAGTAGGAATTGAAATGAAATTCTTCAACAAAACTAAAAGCATATATACAAAATCAACAGCCACCATTACTCTCAATGGAAAGAAACTGAAAGCCTTCCCTTCAGGAACAGGAACCAGACAAGGATGCCCTTTATCACCACTCCTATTCAATATTCTGCTAGAAGTCTTAGCCAAAGCTATAAGGCAAGATAGGGAGAATACAGGCATACAAATTGACAAAGAAGAAGTAAAATATAGCAACAAAGTGGCAGGGTACAAGATCAACACGCAAAATGTGTCAGATTCTTCTATACTAATAATGACAGTGCTGAAAAGGAAATTAGGAACGTGGTAGCATTTACATTTACATATCACCAGACAAAGAATAGATGTATACAAAGAAAACTAGAAAACACTACTTCAAGAAAAAGGATAGGAAGACTTAACATTGTGAAAATGTCAATACTACCCATAGCAATTTACACGTATAACACAATCCCAATCCAGATTCCAATGACATTCTTTAGAGAGGTGGAAAAAACAATTGCAAACTTCATATGGAAAGGCAAGAGACCCAGGATAAGAAAATCACTGCTTAAGAAGAACAAAGTTGGAAGCCTGTCACTCCCTGATTTCAAAATTTACTACATGGCTACAGTGATCAAAACAGCCTGGTAATGGTACAATGAAAGATACATAGAACAATGGAACAGAATTGAGAATCGAGAAATTAACCCATGGTGTTGGAGGAAAATATTGAAAGTGCCATGGGCTGCCAGAAGAACAAACAGATCTTTGTTGGAAGAAGTGCAGCCAGAGTGCTCCTTGGAAGACAGGATG
This sequence comes from Chrysochloris asiatica, assembly GCF_000296735.1. Classification (NCBI taxonomy): domain Eukaryota; kingdom Metazoa; phylum Chordata; class Mammalia; order Afrosoricida; family Chrysochloridae; genus Chrysochloris; species Chrysochloris asiatica. Next base: position 3,760,487 of record NW_006408719.1, on the reverse strand, counting down.
GCCAAACTTTGTCTCTCATACTTCAGACATATTGTCAGGAGGGACCAGTCGCTGGAGAAGTATATCATGTTTGGTAAGGTGGAAGGTCAGAGAAAAATAGGAAGACCCCCAACGAGATGGATTTGCGAAGTGTCAGCATCAATGGGCTCAAGCGTGGCAACAATTGTTAGGTTGGCCCAGGATCAGGCAGTGTTTCAGTCTGTTGTGCATAGGGTCACTATGAGTCGGTACTGACTCGATGGCACCTATCAACAACAACATTCAGCCAACGGATCTTTGACAAAGGGCTAAATACATTGAATACCAAAGAGATAGTGTTTTCAACAGATGGTGCTGGCAGTACTGGAAATCAATATGCAAAAGACTGAAACAAGACCTTTCTCTCACACCATATATAAAAACTAACTCAACATGGACTAAAGACCTAAATGTGAATCCCAGAACTATAAAGATCATCAATGAAAAAATATGGACAAATTTAAGGGCTCGAATACTGCACACATATGAGCTACCAAACATTGAGAGCATTGTCGAAACAAAGTAAGACAAAATAGATGATTGGGAAATATTAAAAATTAGAAACTTATGTGCATCAAAGCATTTCATCAAAAGAGTAGAAAGTGCTTATGATCCAGCCGATCCTCCTGGGGAGATCCAGCCAGTGAGAGGGTGTGGGCGCCGAGCAGCAGAGGCAGCAGGCAGGTGCGGCGGCTGGTCTTCTGGAATGGTACCCCGGGAGCCCCCGTCCCCAGGCTCAGCCCCAGCCCGCCGCCTCCTCCCCTTGGGCAGGTAGAACCACTGCATGGGGGGGTCCTGCTGTGTGGCAAGGCTGTGGCAGACCCCCCAGGCATTCTGGGACTGAGTTTGGGGCCGGGGCTCCAAGGGGACCATGCCCAGAGGACGGCCAGCTGCAGCATGGTTCAGGGGCCTGGCATGCTGATGTTCAAGTGTGTAGTGGTTGGCGATGGGGTGGTGGGCAAGATGTCCTATTCATGAGCTATACCAAGGACGCCTTCCTAGAGGAGTATGTGCCCCCCATCTTCAACCACTATGCAGTCAGTGTAACCATGGGGGGCAAGCAGTATCTTCTGGGACTCTATAACACTGCAGGACAGGAAGATTATGGTCGTCTGGGGCCTTTATCTTATCCTATGACTGATGTCTTCCCATATGTTTCTCTGTTGTAAATCACAAGTCCACAGAGGAAATAGTTGAAGAACTGCTGGAAGTAAATTTCTCTAACATCAGGAAAAATAAAAAGATAAACATTCAAGAAGCTCAACAAACACAAGGAATGATAGACCCCAAAAGAAAATCACCAAGGCATATCATAATCAAGCTCTCCAAAATCAAAGATAAGGAGACACTCCTGAAAGCAGCTAGGGAAAACAGAAGTGTTACATACAAAGGCAAGCAAGTCAGATTAAGCTCAGATCTCTTAGCAGAAACCATGCAAGAAAGAAGGTAATGGAGAGACACATATAAAGCCCTGAAAGAAAAAAAACTGCCAACCAAGAATCCTTTATCCAACAATGCTATCAATCAAATATGATGGTATAAGCAAAACATTCCAAGATAAACAGAAGCTAAGGGTGTTTGTGAAAGCCAACCCTGCACTACAAAACATACTAAAAGGGAGTTTGGTGTACTGAGAACTAACAAGAACAGACAACAACCAGAGATTGACATACGTGGAAGCAACTCCCAGAACTAAATCGACAAAAGGAAGAGTTGAGAACAGAACAAAACTATATGAACAAACTCAGAGAATCTGGGAGGTCAGTCTATGATCAAAACAATTACAATGTATAAGAAAGTAACATGGAGGTACAGAGATCTAGATGGTGAGAAGGTCAGGTAGATTACAGTATAAAATAGACTGCACTAAATGGAGAGAAAAGTTAATGGACTATAAGGTAACCCCAAAGAAAATTAACACTTCACAATATATCAAGAAAATGAAAATCCAACAAGAACATGGAAACATTAAAACTATGAGGAAACACACAAGAAAGTACACAAAAGGTACGAACTCAGCACAGGAAAACACACAGAACAAAGAAAGCAGCAAGTCCCCCCCCCCCCAAAAAAAAAAAAAAACCATAATGAGAGCAATTAATCCATTCCTATCAATAATTACACTGAATGTAAATGGAATAAATGCACCAGTTAAGACGTGGAGGGTGGCAGAATGGATTAAGAAACAAGATCCTTAAATATGCTGTCTGCAGGAGACACATCTCACACAGAGACAAAAACAGATTAAAAGTCAAAGGATGGGGAAAAAATATACCTACCAAATGGCAATAAAAAATGAACAGGAGTTGCAGTACTATTCTGATAATATAATCTTTAAGGCAAAATCCAACATAACAGATAAAGATGGACCTTATCTCATGTTTAAAGGGACAATTGAACTAGATGACATAACCATAATAAATATCTATACTCCCATTGAAAGAGCTCCAAAATATATAAAGCAAATTCTAATAGATCTGAAGAAAGAAATACATGAATCTACAATAATTGTTGTTGTTGTTGTTGTTAACTGCTGTCGAGTCGGTCCCAACCCATAGCGACCCTGTATAGGGTTTCCAAGGAGATTCTGGTGAGCTTGATCCTCTAACCTTGCAGTTCAAACAGATTTGCAGTCTGGCACATTAATCCACAGCACCACAATAACAGTGGGTGATTTTAATACACTGCTTTCAAAAATGGATATAACAACCATAAAGAAACTTGATAAGGACACAGAAGAACTAAGCAACACAATCAGCCAACTGGACCTCATAGATGTGAACAGATAATTCAACCCAACAACATCACAATAAACATTCTTTCCCAGTGCACATGGAACATTCTCCAGAATAGACCATGTCTTAGGCAACAAAACAAATCTCCATAATTTTACAAATATACTACAATGCATCATCTACCACAATGCTATTAAATTAGAAATCAACAATAGGAAGATCAAGGAAATAAAGTCAAATATATGGAAACTGAATAAAATCCTGCTGAAAAGCCACTGGGTAGTAGAAGAAATTAAATGTGAACTCACAAAGTTCCTAGAAACAAACGAGAACAAAAACACAATGTACCAAAATCTTTGGGACACAGCAAAAGTGGTGCTGAGAGGACAATTTATTGTAATAAATGCACACATCGAAAAAGAAGAAACAACCAAAGTTAACAAATTAACACAGCATCTATAACAATTAGAAATAGACCAACAGAGGGAACCTACAGCCACAAAAAGAAAAGCAATAATAAATATTAGAGTAGAAATAAATGAGATAGAAAACAGTAAAACTGTAGAAAGAATCAGCAGAACAAGAAGCTGGTTCTTTGAAAGGATTAACATAACTGACAGACCATTTGCAAACCTAACAAAAGAAAAGAGGGAGAATAAACAAATAACATGCATTAGAAACCACATGGGTGATATCACAAGGGAACCAAAGGAACTCAAAAGGATAATGACAGTCTACAATGAAGAGTTGTATTCAAACAAATTAGAAAACATAGAAGAGATGGATACATTTTTTAAAAAAAACACGACCTACCTAAACATACACACAGTGAAGTAGAA
>NW_006408719.1:3755520-3756795 GCF_000296735.1 Chrysochloris asiatica | reverse complement strand
GTTCTTTTGGCAGCCCATGGTACTTTCAATATTCTTCTCCAACACCATAACTCAAAAGAATCAATTCTTCTATTGTCTTCCTTATAGCCCTTGCTACCCTTGAATAATAAACAGGTACATTGCTGTGATGGTTAAAAAAATCCCTAGGTACAACTTCCCTGGCCTTTTTCTCTTCAATCCAATTTTCAGTTTTCTTAAAACATATTCATAAAAAGTCCATGTGGTCATATTGTATCATTTGCAAAAAAGCTAACATGGTTACCTCTTTGGAAACACAAAAATCAGTAGTCGCAACCTTCTAAACAGGCTTCTCTGCCTTGAGTTTGTTGTTTTTTATTAAGCACGTTTTACTGTGAATGAAATGGAAGTTTGCAGACAAGATAATCAGTATTACATTCAACAAATCATACACTTTGTTTCATTTCAATCCCCTCCATGCAACCACAGTTATCCCACTTCCTCCATCTGGCTACTACAATCAATCCACCCACCTTACTATCCCTTCTTGACTTTGTTCTTAAGGAAATGTAGCCCTTTTGTTTTGAATTATTGATCATTCCATTGTGAGCATACATTACTTGTGTTGTTGTCCCCACTATATACCTAGCTACTTTGTTGTTGTTGTTGTTAGGTGCCATTGAGTGAGCACCGACCCATAGCAACCTTGTGCACAGCAGAATGAAACACTGCCTAATTCTGGCCCAACCTCACTATTGATGCCACGCTTGAGTGCACCGATGCTGCTACTTGGCCAATCCATCTTGTTGGGGGTTTTCCTCTTTTTCTCTGACCCTCCACCTTACCAAACAGGATATCCTTCTCCAGTGACTGGTCCCTTCTGACAATATGTCTGAATTATGAGATACAAAGTGTGGCCATCCTGGCCTCCAAGGAGCACTCTGGCTGCACTTATTCCAACACAGATCTGTTGGTTCTTTTGGCAGCCCATGGCACTTTCAATATTCTTATTCTCCTCCAACATCCAAACTCAAAGACATCAATTCTTCTACAGTCTTCCTTATTTACTATCCAGCTATCACATGCATATAAGGTTACTGAAAATACCAAGGCTTGAGTCAGGCACACCTTAGTCTTCAAGCTGACATCTTTGCTCTTTAACTATTTAAAAAGGTCTTGTGCAGCAGATTTGCCTAATGCAAACATTGTTAGATTTCTTGATTGCTGCTTCCGTGAGTGTTGATAGTTGATCCAAGAATGAAGTCCTTGACAACTTCAATCTTTTCTCCATTGATAAGAATGTTGTTTATTGGTCCA
>NW_006408719.1:3746966-3750339 GCF_000296735.1 Chrysochloris asiatica | reverse complement strand
GATGCAAGGATGGTTCAACATTAGAAAAACGATCAACGTTATCCATCATATAAAAAAGAAAAAAAAAGAAAAGAACCACATGATCATATCAATTGATGGAGAAAAGGCATTTGACAAAATCCAACATCCATTCCTGATAAAAACACTCAACAAAATAGGAATTTAAGGGAAAATCCTCAACATAATTAAGATCATATATACAAAACCAACAGCCTACATTCTCTCAATGGAGAGAAATTGAAAGCCTTCCCAATCTGAACAGGATCCAGACAAGGGTGCCCTTTGTAACCACTCCTATTCAATATTGTGCTGGAAGTCTTAGCAAGAGCTATACAGCAAGAAAGGGAAATAAAAGGCATCCAAATTGGTAAAGAGAAAGTAAAACTCTCTCTATTTGCAGACGATATGATCCTATACATAGAAAACTCCAAAGACTAAGTAAAAGAGCTACTATACCTCATTGGAAAATTCAACAAAGTGGCAGGATATAAGATCAACATACAAAAATCAGTTGGATTCCTCTATACCAAACACAACAGTGCTGAAAAGGACATTAGGAAAGCAATACATTTACAAAACCCACTCAAAAGATGAATTATCTCGGAATAAATGTAACCAAGATACAAGACCTTCACCTCACGCCTTATACAAAAACCGACTTAGCATGGATTAAAGACCTAAATGTGAATCTCTGAATTATGAAGGTCATCAATGAAAAAATTTGGACAAATGTGAGGTTTATCAGCTGGACGCTTCACTCTCCACTCTAGTCCTCTGTGGCTATGTCACTGACTCTGGGCCAGAGTCCCCAGGTCTTCCCACACTGCTGGCCAACCAGGTATCCACCCAGGTACACAAGAGTCTCTTGTACATTGTAGGGCTTAGCTTGCAGCTTCATTGATGTTTTTCCTTCACTTCCCCTTATTGGTGATGAATGTGGTCACCAATCAGAGAGTGTATTGCCATTGAGTCTTAGTCTTGGAAGGGGATTTGCTCTGAGGGGACCCAACCACTAGCCTTGATGTATCTTGGGCAAGCAACTTGCTTGCTCTTGTAGTAACAGTCAGTCTGCCTATATTGTTTTGTATTTTTCCTGTAGGTCTCTTGCTCAAGAAGTAGCTTCTCTTCTTCTAGCAGCTCCAGACTTGTCTGCTCGTCCTCTCAAGTGGAAATTTCCCACCTCTGAAGATTCTGGTTGTGGTTCAGGATTCCACCTATAGTCTTATGTAATGCAGAGGCTCTGCAGGAAGCCCCCTGCACAGGGCATGTTGTAGCCCCATTTTAGGTATTCCAATCAGTTATAGGCAGAAGACAGACTTACAAACTTTCTGTGGTGATATTTCTGGCTATTCCTTTATCTCCCCTTCTAGTGTCTATTTTATAACATAATGCAGGGAAAACCAAGATTCATAAGACAGCCAAGCATCTTAACATTATTTCCCCTCTTTTCCCCATTCCAACCATGTCTCAATCCCTCTATCTATCCCAGAGCCCTGTTGTTCCAAGTTTGTGCATACATCATTATATACGTCTGTCTCGCTTAGCCCATGCAAACCTGACTACTTGTTCTCCCATTCGCTTGGTTCTTCTATTTCCCTCTCCCTTTTTGTATATTACCCCCTCCCCCGCATCCAAACTATCCTGTGTCTATCCCCTGCCCTGTGCTCCACCTTTCCGTCCATCCCCTCACCCCACCCCCACATCACAGCAAACAACAAAGAATCTCCCCCACCCCCCTTTTAGTATGGGTTCTTTTACTTAGTCTTTTACAGTGGTGGTCGTATGCAATATTTCTCCTTTTGTGACTGACTAATTTCACTCACCATAATGTCCTCAAGGTTCATCCATGTTAAGCGGTGGCTTGCAGCTTCCTTGTTATTCTTCAAGTTAGCATAATATTCCATTGTGTGTATTACCACAGTTTGTTTACCCATTCTTCAGTTGATGGCCACTTTGGTTGTCTCCATCTTTTTGCTATTGTAAATAGTGCTGCTATGAACATTGGTGTGCATATATCTTCTCATGTTATAGCTCATATTTCTTATGGGTAAATACCAAGTAGAGGAATTACTGAATAGCATAGTGGTTACCTATTGGGCTGCAAACCACAAGGTCAGCAGTGTGAAAGTACAAGCTGTTCAAAGGGAGAAAGATGAGGCTTTCTGCTCCCATAAAGATTTACAGCCTCAGAAACCCTATAAAGGGTTGCTATGAGTTGGAACTGACTCCACGGCACATAACAATCACCAGCAAGGTATTTCTATTCTCAACCTTCTGAGGAAGTGCCATATTGCTTTCCAGAAAGGTTGGTCCACTTTGCAGTCCCACCAGCAATGCAGGAGTTTCCCAGTCTCTCCACTTCCCCACCAGCATTTATTGCCCTCTCCTTTTTTTATCTTTGCAGTTATTGCTGGTGTAAGATTTGTATCTCTCTAATGGCTAGTGATCATGAACATTTCTTCATATGTTTGTTGGCTGCCCAGATCTCATCCTTGGTGAAATGTCTGTTCATGTCCCATGCCCATTTTTTAATTGGGTTATTTGTCTTTCTCTTGTAGAGGTGTTGCAGTTTCCTACATATTTTATTTTATTAAATGTTTTATTGTGAATTATGTGATAGTTTACATGGGAGAACATTAGTTTTACATTCATTCTATCATATATCATCTCTTTGCCATGGTTACAATCCCCTCCATGCATCATCAACCAACCAAAGGGTATACCCTGCAGTCCTTCCCCCGTACATCCCAGGTCTTCAGCACACAATCGCTCTCCCTCTCTGGATCTAAAGTCTCCAGCTGCTCCATCACTCCACGCCATCATCTCTGCCTCCATTTCAGGCATCACTGCTTCTCTGGGTAGGGTCCTGCTCTCTGCTCTTTTCCATTGATGGTCCTAGAGACCTCCGCTCCTAGACTGAAAAGTTAATCACACCCCCTCTTGCTATAAAACGTCTACCTTTACATTTCCAACCCTATATATTTTAGAAATGAGTCCCTTGTCTGATGTGTCATTGCAAAAAGATTTTTTCCCATTCTCTAGGTTCCCTTTTTTAATCTTTCAGTGAAGTCTTTTGATGCACATAAGTTTTTAATTTATATATGTCCAACTCATCTGTTTTGTCTACTTTTGTTTGTGTAGTTTATGAAATGTTTTGTAGTCATTGCATTCCCTGAATTAGTGCCCTCACATTTGTCCCTATTTTTTCACTGATGGTCTTCATAATTCTGAGATTGATATTTAGGTCTTTAATCCATGTTGAGTTTGATTTTGTATAAGGTGTGATGTGAAGGTCTTGTTTCAATCTTTTGCATATCATTTTCCAGTTCTGCCAGCACCATCTGCTGAAGAGACTATCACCTCCCCATGCGAT
>NW_006408719.1:3738006-3739210 GCF_000296735.1 Chrysochloris asiatica | reverse complement strand
ACTTCACTAAGGAAGAGATCAGGGCAGCCAACAAACATATGAAGAAATGTTCACGATCACTAACCATTAGAGAGATGCAAATGAAAACAACAATGAGATATCATCTCACACCAACAATAACAGCAAAATGAAAAAAGTAGAGGACAATAAATGCTGACAAGGATGTGGAGAGACTGGGACACTTCTGCATTGCTGGTGAGATTGCAAAATGGTCCAACTTCTCTGGAAAGCAATATGGCATTTCCTCAGAAGGTTGAAAATAGAAATACCTTATGATCCAACAATTCCTCTACTAGGTATTTACCCACAAGAAAAACGAGCCACCACAACACGAGAAGATATATGCACAACAATGTTCGTAGCAGCACTATTTACAATCGCAAAAAGATGGAGACAACCAAAGTGCCCATCAATTGAAGAATGGATAAACAAACTGTGGTACATACAAACAATGGGATATTATGCTACCTTGAAGAATAGCAAGGAAGCGGCAAGCCACCACATAACATGGATGAACCTTGAGGACATTATGCTGAGTGAAATTAGGTAGTCCCAAAAAGAGAAATACTGCATAAGACCACTACTGTAAAAGACTAAGAAAAAGAAACCATACTAAAGAGGGGTAGAGGAAATTCTTTGTTGATTGCTGGGAAGTTGGTGGTGGATGAAGGGAAGGGTGGAGCACAGGGTAAGGATTAGACACAGGAAAGTTTGGGTGCTGGGGAGGGGGGCAATGTACAAGGAGGGAGAGGGAAACGGAAGAACATAGCAGATGGGAGAACAATTGGGCATGTTTGAATGGGCTAAGTGGGACAGAGATAAAGAATGATGTATGCACAACCTTGGAACTACAGGGCTCTGGGATACAGAGATTGTCTCATGGTTAGAATGGGGAAAAACGGGGGATAATGTTAAGATGCTTGGCAGTCTTTTGAATCTTGGTTTTCCTTGCAGTATAATATAAAATAGACACCGGAGGGGGAGAGAAAGGAATAGTCAGAAACATCGCCATAGAATGCTTGTAAGTCCGTCTTCTGCCTATAACTGATTGGAATACCTAAAATGGGGCTACAAAGTGCCCAGGGAATGAGGCTTCCTGCAGAGCCTCTGCAATACATAAGACTATAGGTAGAAGCCTGAACCACATCCAGATCTCCAGAGATGGGAAACTCCCACTTAAAAGGACGAGCAAACCAGCCTGGAA
>NW_006408719.1:3734053-3736898 GCF_000296735.1 Chrysochloris asiatica | reverse complement strand
CCTTTGGTCGGTTGATGATGCATGGAGGGGATTGGAACCATGGCAATGAAACAATGTACGGTTGAATGAATGTAAATCTAAAGTTCTCCCATGTAAATATGTCATAGAATTCACAATAAAACATGGGGGGGAAAATAGATGGGGATGTCTCTTGTGGTTCAATAGTAATTGTTACCATGGCAGAGTGCGATTGTTGCAACTGTAAAGGTAGACGTTTTGTAGCAAAAAAGGGGGAGTGGTTAATTTTTCCAGGATCAGAGGACACAGGGACCATAAAGGCAGCATAGCAAGAGCAGATTGTGGGACCTTATTCAGAGAAGCAGTGATGCCAGAGATGGAAGCAGAGATGATTATGTGGAGAGATGGAGCAGCTGGAAACTCTAGACTCATGGAAGGAGAGGGGCTGTGTGCTGGTGGCTGGGAAGCAGGTTTGTATGCCCTTTGGATGTTTGAACGATTGCATATTCCTGAGTGTTTTTGGTGTACATTTAAAAAAAGAAAAAAAAAACAACAGAGTGAAAAGATGCAAATACTCAATCCACAATAGAAACTTTTTTTTTTTTTTAAAGTGGGTATGAGTAGGTAATCTTACAGTCCAGGAACAGAGGACTCTAAGACCACTAAGGAAGAAGAGCACAAGTGGAATGTGGGCCCCTATCCAGAGAAGTAGTAACACCAGAGATGGAGGCAGAGATGAGGACACGGAGAAAGAAAGCAGCTGAGGACTCCAGACTCATGGAAAGAAAAAGACTGTGTGTTGGCAGCCAGGAGGCAGGCTGCAGAATGTGCCCTTTGGATGTTTAAATTATTATATATTACTGAGTGTTTTTGTGTACACCCCAAAATAAAAAACAAAACAAAACAGAGGGACTAGAAGCAAATACTTTGATGATGCATGGAGGAGATTGCAATTACTGCAATGAAATGATGTGTGTAAAACCGATGTTATGTCATGTAAACTATCACTCAATCCACAATGAAAAAAAAAAAGCAAAAGTTACCAAAAGGTGACAGTAATCCAGTCAAAGCAAAACTGGACTGGTCAACAGCAATGACCATGGAAACAGTTTTTAGGGACACTGTCAGTTTGCAATACTGTGGTGGCCTGCATGTTGTTGTGATGCTAGAAGTTATGACAATGATATTTTAAATATCAGCAGTGTCACCCATGGTGGGCAGGTTTCAATTGAGCTTCCAGATTAAGACAGACGAGGAAGGAGAGACAGACTTCTCCTTAATGTTCAGCCAGTGAAAACTTTATGAATAACAGTGAAACACTGTTGTATTGTAGTAGAATATTGACTATTGAAACATTATGAATAATACCAGAATATTGTCAGATATAGTGCTAAATGATGACCCCCCTGCTGGAAGGCTCTCAAAATACAACTGAGGAGGAGTTGTCTCCTCAAAATGGAGGTGCCCATGATGACATGAATAGATTAAAGCTTTCAGGACCTCCATTTGTTGATGGAGCACAACTCAAAATGTAGAATAACTGCTATAATGTCCATTAATAATCAGAACATGGAATGTATGAAGGATAAATCTAGGAAAATTGTAAACTCTCAAAAATGAAATTGATCATATAAAGATTGATATACTAGGCATTAATGAGATGAAATAGACTGCTATTAGTCATTTTGAATCTGATAAGAATGCAAAATTGAAGAATGGCCAAAATATGTACTTGAACAAAACTCATCTGCATTTAAATATCATCTCAATAATTGATTTGATGCGTTAGACACTAATTGCTACTAACTTATTCAGTAGCAATATTCATCAAAAAGAACATTTGAACATCCATCTTGAAGTATAAGGCTGTCTGTGGTAGGATAATATCTATATCCCTAAAAGGTATACCAGTTAATACCGCAGTTATTCTAATTTACCCACTGTCCACTAATGTCAGTGATGAGGAAATTGAAGAATTCTACTAACTTCTTCAGCTTGTACTCAAGATGTATTGATAATTACTGGTGGTTGGAGTGCAAATGTTAGAAACAAAAGTGATTAATAGTTGGAAAATATTGAAACGATGCTGGAGGTCTCATAACAGAATTTTGAAAGACTAATGGCTTACTCATTGTGATTACTTTTTAAAAAATGTTTTATTGTGAATTATGTGATCGTTTACATGGGAGAACATTAGTTTTACATTCATTCTATCCTATATCGTTTCACTGCCATGGTTACAATCCCCTCCATGCATCATCAACCAACCAAAGGGTATACACTACAAGCCTGCACCTTGGTCGTCAGCACACAGCCCCTCTCCCTCTCTGGATCTAAAGTACCCAGCTGCTCCATCTCTCCACGTCATCGTCTCTGCCTCTATCTCTGGCGTCACTGCTTCTCTGGGTATGGTCCCGCTCTCTGCTCTTCTCCGTTAATGGTCCCAGGGACCTCCGCTCCTAGACTGAAAAGTTAATCACTTCCCTCCTTGCTATAAAACGTCTACCTGTACATTTCCAACCCTCACAAGCAGTCCTGATAACAATTATTCACTATTGTATCACAAGAGATCTATCCTCATTTCCTTTCATCAGCCCTGCCAAGACAGATTGGATAATACTCACTGGAGATTCTACCTTCCTCCAGGCCCTCTGTATCTAGGTTCCCTCTTGAAAGCTTGTAAACCAGTCACTTCTTACCTTTGTAGCCCCCCCCAACCCATTTTGGGTAGCCAATGTCCAAGTTGCCCATCCCTGTCTACTCTGTTTATGGAGGGGGTGGGAATGATCTTCGCTGTAAAGATTTGTTCCCTCTTTTGAGCTACTGCATCAGTAGGTGTAGGTCAAGTTCATCAAATTGTATAAGATTACTCTCTCTCTCTCTCTCT
>NW_006408719.1:3721291-3732553 GCF_000296735.1 Chrysochloris asiatica | reverse complement strand
CGGTAGTGAGGTTGGCCCAGGATCGGACATTGTTTCGTTCTGCTGTCCATGAGGTCACTATGAGTCGGTTCCAACTCGATGGCACCTGACAATAACATTGAACGTTGTAGGGCTTAGCTCGCCGCTTCATTGCTGTTTTTCCCTCACTTCCCCTTATCGATGATGAGCGTGGTCACCAATCAGAGCATGTATTCCCATTGAGTCTTAGTCATGGAAGGGGGTTTCCACTGAGGGGGTGAATACTTTTTAAAATAACATAGAAGACTACTGTACACATGGATCTCACTAGATGGAATACACAGAGTGCAAACTGACTATATTTGCAGGAAGAGACTGTGAAAACGCTCCATATCATCAAACAAAACAAGGTAAGGGGCAGACTGTGGAACACATATATCAGTTCAGACTGACACTGAAGAAAATTAAACACATTCACAAATGCCATCATAGGAACTGGAACATAACACAGCTGAATTTAGAGATCATCTCAAGAACAGATTTGATGCACTAGACACTAAAGACGGAAGACCAAAAAAGTTGTGGGATAACATCAAGAACATCACACAGGAAGAAGCAAAAGGTCATTAAAAAGACAAGAAAGCAAGAAAAGACTAAAAAGAGACTCTGAAACTTATTTTTAAGCCTAGAAATGTTAAAACAAATGGAAGACATAAAAAGATAAAGAACTGACCAGAAAAAAATCTAAAAGGCAGCTCAAGAAGACAGAGTTAGGTATAATAATGTAATTCTCAATAGCCTAGAGTTACAAAATCAGAAGGGAAGAACAAGATCAGCATTTCTCAAGATGAGAGAACTGAAGGAATACGTCAAGCATCTACTTGCCATATTGAATGATTCCATAGGCAAAATATTGAATGATGCAAAAATTATCAAAAAAAGTGAATACAAAGAATCATTGTATCAAAAGAAAATGTCAATGTTTAACCATTTCAAGAGGTAGCATATGATCTTGAGACAATAGTACTGAAGGAAGAAGTCCAAGGTGCTCTGAAGGCATTGGCAAAGACCAAGACTCTGGGAATTGGCGGAATTTTGTTGAAATCTTTCAACAAAATGATGCAGCACTGGAGGCACTCACTCTTCTATATCAAGAAATTTGGAAAACAGCTACCTTGACAACTTATTGAAAGTGATTCATATCTGTGTCCATTCTAAAGAATGTGACCCAACAGATTGTGGAAATCATTTTACATTATCATTAATATCACATTCAAGTAAGATTTTGCTAAAGATAATTCAGAAATGGCTACAGCAGTACATTGATAGGGAACTGCCAGAAGTTCAAGCTGGATTCAGATGAGGACATGGAACAAGGGATATCATTGCTGACATCAGACAGGTATTGACTGAAAGCAGAGAATACCAGAAAGATGTTTGCCTGTGCTTTATTGACTATGCCAAGGCTTTCAACTGTGTGGATCTTGACAAAATTGGATAAAATTGCGAGGAATGTGTATTTCAGAACATATAATTGTGCTCATAAGTAAGCTTTACAAAGACCAAGAGACTAGGATCCCCTTCAAACAGAACAAGGGGATGTTGTTCTTTACACAGAACAAGAGGATGCTGAATGGTTTATAAACAGAAAAGGTGTGTGTCAGAGTTTCTTTCACCACACTTTTAAAATATGTTTGAAGAGCAAATAATCTGAGAAACTGGATTTTATGAAGGAGACGAAGGCATCAAGATTGGACAAAGGCTCATTAACAACTCGTGACATGTAGATAGTACAACCTTTCTTGATGAAAGCAAAGAAGACTTAAAATACTTACTGAATAAGATCAAAGATCTTAGCCTTTAGTATGGTTGGCACCTCAATGTAAAGAAACCAAAAATCCTCACCACTGGAACAATAAATAATATTTTAAATAGAGAAAAGATTGAAGTTGTCAAAAACTTCATTTTGCTTGGATAGGAAATCAACATTCATGGAAGCAGCAGTCAAGAAATCAAACAACATATTGCATTAGGCAAATCTGCTGCACAAGACCTCTTTAAAATGTCCAAGAGCAAAGATGTCAGATTAAGGACTAATGTATGCCTAACTCAAGCATTGGTATTTTAAGTTGCCTCATACGCACGTGAAAATTGGAAAGTTAATAAGGAAGATCATAGAAGAATCGATGCATTTGATTTATTGTGTTGGAAAAGAATATTAAAAGTACCATAGAATTATTAGTACCATGGACTTCCTGAAGAACAAATAAATCTGTGTTGGAAGAATTACAGCCAGAATAATCCTTAGGAGTCAGGATGGCAAGATTTCTTGTCTCATGCTTCACACATATTATTCAGAGGGACCAGCTCTTGAAAAAAAAATCTTACTTCATAAAGTGGAGGGTCATAAAAAAAGAGAAGTCTCCTAACGAGAATGATTGGCACAGTGACAGCAGCAATGGGCTCAAGGGTAAAAATGATTGTGATGATAGCACATAACCAGGTAATGTTTTATTCTGTTGTGCATAGGGTCACTATGAGTCGGAACCAAATTGATGGCACCTAATAACAACAAGGCACTTTGTTGACTTTCTGTGGGACCAAAGAATGATAGCATATTCTTATTATGAGACTGTTTTGAGAAGATTACACAATGCTTTACAGAAAAAAAAAAAAAACACCCAAGAATGATTCACCAGAGTCCTTCTTTACTACAAATGCTTCCAATCATTAATTCCATCAAACAAAGCCAATTTTGTGAGCGTTTCATGGGAGATCATTAGGCTGTCCCTTTTTGGCTACTTCTGTCTTCTTTTTGTTTCCTAATTTGTTACTTTTAAAAAATCTTTATAGTACACCCATTTCTCTTCAGTTAATAATGCAAAGCTTAAATTATTGATTAGTATAAATATCAAATGGATGGTACCATCATGTATGAAAGTGTCTGGAATTTAGTGGAGCTTCTGTTGAGAAATAAAATTTACATTTTTATTTTTATCTTTTCATTCAATTTTTCAATAAACTTCTTAAGTCCCTTCATATTTTCAACCAATTAAAAAGGATGAAATCCATTAGATAGGGAAGTTAAGCACACAGGATTTTAAGTCAGTTACAGCATCGTGATGTTGGGGGTGCCATCTAACTTCTCAGTCTTTAGTTTTACCATCAGTAAAATGTGATTAATATCTGTTTCATAGAGATGCTGTCAGGATAAAATGAGTTAATATTTGTAAATTATAACAATGTCTAGCACAAAGTGGTGTGACACTGTAGGATCAGCCCTGGACTGCAAATCAAAGGTCAGCAGTTCTAATGGAAGCAGCACTAGCTGCTCCTCTGAACCCCTATACAAGATCTCTATGATTCATAAACACTCAATAAATGATGTTTTGAATCCAATTGTGTTTTGAATCCAATCCAAAGCTCATTTTTACCATTTTTTAACTTTGTGAAAACTTAGTGCCTACTTTTTCTCTATCTTTGTTGCTTCCTGTATAAAATGAGGATAATTGTCCCTACATCCTAGCCATGTTAGAAGCATTAAGTTAAGTAATATATGTAGAAGCTTTTGAATGACTGTAAAGTAGTGGTTATTCAATATATACTTTACTCATTACATCATTAAAACTGCTCAATATTTCATGTTTAGATGTACCATGATTCATTTAACTATTCTCCTATTGATGGTAAAATAGGTTATTTCCAAGTACTTGCTGTTGTTGTTAAGTGCCATTGGGTCAGTTCTGACTAATATCGACCCTGCATAAGGTTTCCATGAAATGACTGGTGAGTTAGAACCGACGATCTTGTGGTTCAAACTGACCTTATGATACAGGGCTTATCCTAAAGCACCACACCTTACTATTTTTTTTCTACTTAAGTTTTTTTAAATTTTGTTGCTACCTTCACTTGCGTGAAGAAAAGTTAATGCTTTTCATACTTTTTTCCATTCTCATTGTAATTTGAAACTGGAATAAAAACTTTCAAGATCCTCCTTTGGTGTGATCATATCATACACATGATCAGCCCACATCATTTTCCAATTACTTTGGTTAAGTACATAGGTTATGAATAAAAATCAGAACTATTTTGTGTGGTTAAAGTTATATTTCTGAGACATAAGCAAAAGCTGAGACACAAAGAAGCTAAAAGAGGCTTTTCTCATTTTGAGACTAAAGGAATCTCAGAAGACTGAATTTTTAGGGTATTTTGGCATTTGAAAAAGGTATGTTTAAATCCATATATATTTGGTTTATGCTCTTTTATTATCTTCCAGAAAACTTCAAAGTATGAATATAAGAAATTGCCTGGAAACATTTGTATCTTACACTGTTTTTATGTCTTGAGTCAAAACTGTATTTTTAAAAAATTTTATTTTACACTTTTACTGAGTTTATAAGGATAATTGGAAGTACTAAAATTGCTCTAAAGATCCATGCAAAAATAAAATAAAATAAATGCTTTGGGAAGTCAGATTTAAATTAAAAGAAAGACAGAAAATAAAGGAAGGATAGAAGCAAGGAATGTAGGCAAGAGTGAAGAAATAAAAGAAAAAGGACAAAGAATTGCAGTAAACTTGACAACTGATTTCTATTTTCACTATTGATAATAACAAGTAAATATATTTCATATTGTCTACATCTTCTAAGGTATAGTATATTTTTATTGTGTGACTCAAATTACATTAATTAAAAGCACAATTAAAACCAATTCTTTTAAAAAACAGGCTTAATTTTTTTGTAGACCCTTTGAAGATAGAGAAAAGTTTAGCCACTTTCACTTGTAAATATTAAATAGATCCTTAAAGATAATTGAGTACACAAACACTTTTGTACACATTTGTGGTTTTTAAATACTTGCACAGATAACATATAATTTTATCCTGACAAAAACTCTGTGAAGAAGGTAGGGAAGCATTGTTATTATCATTTTGTGGTTGAAAAATTGAGACCCAGAGATGATTAAACTTGATGTAAAACAATGGCAGAAAGAAAACAAGCCTCCTTACTTCTGGTTCTACTTTTATCCTTTTATCAACACAGTTTCTCTAAAAAGTTTTTGTTTCGTATATGAGATAAATCCTTATTTGGAGTTTTAATGTATATTGCCTTAATGAGTTCTTCTATATTACAGGAATACACTTCATTCTTCTATTTGCAAACTTTTTTTCTAATAGAATGTTAGCAGAAGCCTTTCTAATTGCACTCCCATGCAGAGAACAGAAATACATTAATTTCTGCAAATTACTTTCATGTAAGAAGAGCTCAAATGATAAAAAGGAAACAAGGAAAAAACATCTTTTAGACATAGAAGACAATTCACTTTCCCTTGCTAAGATGGAAAATCAAGAAAAGTTTTTGAAAGAAAGTTTAACAGAGCAACAAACTAACAAATCAAATAAAAAGCTGTGGATGAGGAAACTGTAAAGAAAGGCAAAGGTGTAAGTCTTCCAGGAGATGTGGCAGTTGCATTGCCCATTCCAATGAGAGAAGGACATGATGAAAGACAATTGGATCTGTATAAATCCTGGTCATGTACAAGTATTTGGAAGAATTATCCTGCTCTACAAATTGGAGGTGACCATATGGGGAACATATATGATTCCAGATGTTTTATGGAACACACACATGATGATGATTTTAATGGTCCTTTTTTACAATCAGTAGATATATCACGGGGCCATTCTCCTATCACGGAGCCTCCAGAGGAACTACTTGCCTCAAAGCTCTTGGTTGGGAATGAAAATCAAGAAAAAACCTTTATCTAATTATATGATTAGTAGTTACATGGAAAAAAGATATATGAACTCTACAAACAATTTTTGGAAGAAAATCTCACCCAGTGCTGCTCTATAACCAAGCTTATGACTTCCAATTTGTTAAGCAATAATGTAAGTCAGACTAGCCTTCAACTCTCTCAAGAACACAATATAGATTCATTGAAAGTTCAGGAAATTCTTCTATATTCCTTAACACTATTTAATTTGCATGACATTTCCAAGGAAAACAGTTCTGAATTTAGTACTCCTAATTTACAAATATCAAATCAGAGAAGTAGAGAATTTATATCACATTTGTAGTAGGAAACAATCCTTTGTTAGAGCTCATTTTCTATGGCTTATCATATCACATCAGACTTCCTTTTGCTTAAATTGTTTCCTTTTATTTACAGCATTCAGGATTTTTTACACTGACAATCAGAATAGCATATGGGGAATTACTATATATGTTTCAAAAATGGGTGTGAGAGCATATCCAAGGAAATACCTTAAATAAAAATGGAATTTAAATTGAAATTTAAAAAATATGTTGTGAGAAGCCTTAAGAAAAGTGGAGAATTTGCCAGTACATTTTGCATTGAAATTCAATGCTTTCCAGCTCTCCTGGAACAATCGTTTTCTGTTTGTTGCAGTCACTATGTTATTCTGAGTTGATTTCATGGATGGGAAGAAGAAAAAAACATAAACTGAACAAAGTGCATATAGAACTAACAATTGTAAATGAAGAGATTCTCTTGGTACCTTTGTAAATGTTTCAGATTACTCTTATATGACCCTGGGTTAAGATAAAAATCAGCAGGATGTTATGGAAATTTTAATGTAGATAAAATAAATTGATATAGAATTGCTAAAATAATGATATAGGTTATTCCAGATTTGGAAATAAGACCCAACACGTAACAGCTCACATCTTTCAAAGAACTGTGAAATGATGAATATATACTTTTACTTGTATAATAAAATGGTACAGATTTTGGTTTAGGAATTACTATGATTGAATAATATATTTATTATAATTGTACATTAGTAATTACATATTTTCTTCCAACGATCCTTTTGGTCTTTGACTATATTTTATAAAACAAGTGTTCTCAACTGCTTTGAAACTTACTTCTTTTGATTCATATCAATTCTCTGATTATTTCCACCTCTTCAAATGTCTATGATCTAATAATAAATATCTCAGATTTATTTAATGTTTTCTATTAATAATTTCTTTATCCATCAACCTCCCCTATAATATCCTCAGCTCATTTCCATCATTCATAATTTTAGCTATGAAAATGAATAAGGGTTTTTGCAAATCTGAATTAGTGTCTTTCAGATATTGACAAACAGCTGTGTGTGTATTGTCTTTTATATTTTTTAATTTGTGCATTTTAATACAATAATTACTAGAAAGATAAAATATTGATGCTAAACTATCTTTTTTAAAGTGAATTAAATATCATTGAGCAACATTACAGGTGTAAATAGTTTTCTTAGGTTTAACAATAAGAATCAACTGTTTATGAAGTAGAAATATTCAGAAATAACACAAAGAATGGGTAATATATAAAACAATGAAGTGGTTTGCTAGTATCAATTCTAGAAATACATTGGATGATTCTCTAAGATTGCAATTGTCCCTCTTGGTTATGTCATCAAAGCTTTTATTAACTAATGACACTCAGTTAATATTAAAATGACTATAATTTAATCTAATATTTAAGTAAAGAAAGATAATGGATTTGGTGGGATTTTTTTTTTAATCTGACCTCATAACTATTGACTTTAGTACTTAAATGAGATAGATGTATCTCATTTAGCATATTTTGTCCTTAAGTAGGTACTGTTTATTCCATTTTCAATCAGAGGAACCATTGACAAAACACTATTTGAAGTGTATGAAATAATTAATTTCTTTATATGCAACTTTTTCAGGAATGAAAATGTTATTTTTTTTGCTTCTATGCAAATGGAGCATAAAATGATTCAGTAATTGGGGAGGCTGTCAGGGAGCAGGAAGTTGAGGAGACTAAGAATGATGTTTAACACTGTGTTGCTCCCTTACCTACAACTGTCATTCTAATTTATATCACATCTCAGATATCAGTTGTAGAACTGCGGGTTAATGCACTGGAATGCAAAGTCAGTTTGAACCATAAGATCAGTGCTTCAAGCTCAACAGATTTTACTCAGAAACCCTATACAGGGTCACTATGAGTTGGAACCAACTCAACGTTACTTAACAACAACAATATTGAAAAGTCTAGTGTGGGTTTGACCCAGTCTAGTAACTTTATGTCAAGAGCATCCTTAAAACATGGAAATCAATTCAAGAGATTGAGTCAATACCGAACTCGGCTTGATTGAACTCATGGGTTAGTCCCCAAAGGAAGGCAGTCTCATTAAGGTTCTTAAGATTGAAGTTGGTCTTGTGAAGTTGTTAACAGATATTTGAACTTTGTCCAAACTTATCCTTAATATTTGGGTCTTATTAAAACTGTTTTTTGGGATTTGACTTCCTGCGCTTCCCTGACCAGGCACCTCAGGTAGAGCAGTCTCAGGGAAAAAGGGTGGAATCACACGTAAGAAACCTCTGTCTAGCAGACAGACAGTCTTTGAACAAACATAAGATCTTATATTTCAACATTCTGAACTCGTTTTTTTTTTAAAGATCAAATTGCTGAGGAATTACAGGTATTTTAAGCTTTTGCCTGCCTGCATGCGGCTCCAGCTTCTATGCCCGTGCCAGCAAGTGCCTTTGCCCCCTGCAGACCTTGGAATGCAGGGCTAGAGCAACCCCACTTAGAAGGCTGAATTTCCAGAGAAAGAGAAGCATAAACGAACAAAGCCAAACAAATAGAGAGGGATATAGGTGCAGATATCAGGAAATTCGGGGTACCTACGGTACAGAGAGACTGAGAGAGGCATTTTCCACATCATCAAATATGAACACTACCTCCCTGCAGCCACGACCCCCAACCCTCTACTGCCCTGGCCTAGACCAGCCCTCTGCCAAGCCACCTAGGCTCAGGAATGCCCAAGGTACAGAGCCGCCCACTGAGGCCAAGGCCACCCAAGGACCAGACACTCCCACTAAGGCCAAGGCTTTCCCTGAGGTCCAACCAGCCCACAGACTGGTCACAAAGGCCCAGGCCCAACCAAGGCCCAACCTGCCGCGTAGCCAGGTCGCTGAGGCCCAATCAACCGTGTAGCCTGGTCGCCAAGGCCCAGTGCCCCTGAGACCCAACCCACCCTCAACCTGGTCCCCGAGGCACAGGCCCCCCGAGGTCCAATCCGCCCAACCTGCCCCACTGAGGTCCAAGCCGCCTGATGCCTAGCTGCTAATACCCAGGCCCCCTGAGGCCCAAACCGCCTGCCTGAGGCCCAAACCACCAGCCCGAGGCCCAAAACACCCGCCCAAGGCCCAACCGTCCTACAGCCCAGTCGCTGACGCCCAGGACCCCAGAGGCCCAAACTGCCCACCCTAGGCTCAACCCACCCGCCTGAGGCCCAAACGGCCCACCGGCGAGGCCCAGGCCCAATTGAGGTCCAAAAAAGTTACTCTGACTTAAGCAATAAGGAGAGTAAAAAGGGAAGACCACATCCTGATCACATCTTCCAGGAGGTAATCAGAAAACATAAAAAATTACCAAAACACATACTTAATTAATTATTAGGGCCACAGATAAACATTAAACATGTCCAAGAAGAAAAAGCAGATGACCATATCGGCACATGTCCAGAAAAAAGATAAAATATTTGAGACAAATGAACCAGAAGAAGACCTTCTCTCCATGCTGGAAGGAGGGCAGGCCTTAGAGACACCTGAGAAAGAATTAAGAAAAATGATTATTAAGTGTCTCAAAACACTTTACAATGGAGTTGAGAAAAATAAGGAAGAAGTCAGAAAAGCGCTACAAGACCAATCAAACAAGATAGATACAGCACTGGTAACAATCCAAAACCTACAGAAAGAGGTCCAAACAATCAACAAAAAAATGGCAGAAATAGAAAACTCCCTGAAAGGGCAGAGAAGTAGAATAGATGAGATGGAAGGAAGAATCAGTGAGCTGGAAGACAAGTCTCTCAATTCCACTAAGATAGAAGAACAAACACAAAAAAAGGGTAAAAAATTCAGAGGAAGGTCTAAGATTCATGTTGGACAAAATGAAAAGAAATAACCTAAGAATTATTGGCATTCCAGAAAATGAGTCACACAAATCCACAGAGAAAATAGTCAAAGAACTACTGGCAGAAAATTTCTCTAACATCCTCAAGGGCGAAAAGATAGAAATTAAAGAAGCCCAATGAAGTCCAGGAAGTGTGGACCCCAAAAGAAAATCACTAAGACATATCATAGTCAAGCTCTCCATACTCAAAGACAAGGAGACACTCATGAAAGCAGCAAGAGAAAACAGAGGGGTCACATACAAGGGCAAACAAGTCAGACTAAACTCAGACCTCTCAGCAGGAAGCATGCTAGTGAGAAGGCAATGGGGAGGTATATATAAAACCCTGCAAGAAAAAATTGCCAACCAAGAATCCTTTATCCAGCAAAGCTATAAATCAAATATGAGGGTGTAATCAAAACATTGCAGGATAAACAGAAGCTATGGGACTTCACCAAAGCCAACCCTGTGCTACAAAACATCCTAAAGGGAGTTCTGTGGACCGAGAACCAACAAGAACAGACAACAACCAGAGATAGACATACGTGACAGCACCTCCCTGAATTAAGTCAACAGAAAGAAGAAATGTTAACAAAACTATAAGAACAAACTGAGCCTCTGGGAGGACAGGCTATGACCTAAACAAGTGCAATGCAAAAGAAGGTGAACACATAGGAACAGAGATCCAGACAATGAGAAGGTTAGGTAGATTACAGGATAAAATAGACTGCACTAAATGGACAGAGAATTCAATGGACCATAAGGCAACCTCAAAGAAAATTAACACCTCACAACATACCAAGAGAATGAGAATCCAAGAAGAATATGAAAACATTAAAACTAAAAGGAAACACACAAGAAAGAGCACACAAATCATGAATTCAACAGAGAAAGACAAACAGAACAAAGAAGCAGCAACACTACAAAAAAAACGAATTTAATGACAACAAATAATCAATACCTATCAATAATTACACTGAACATAAATGGATTGAATGCACCTGTTAAGAGACAGAAGGTGGCAGAATGGATAAGAAAACAAGATTCTTCAATATGCTGTCTGCAAGAGACGCATTTCACACACAGAGACAGAAACAGATTAAAAGTGAAAGGATGGGGGAAAATATACCAAGCTAACTGCAATAAAAAGCGAACAGGAGTGGCAGTGCTAATCACGGATAAAACAAACATTAAGGCAAAAGCAAGCATAATAGATAAAGACGGGCATTATCTCATGATTAAAGGGACAATTGAACAAAAGGAAAAAAAATATTAAATATTAATGCTCCCAATGAAAGAGTGCCAAAATATCTAAAACAAACTAGCAGATCTGAAGAAAGAAATAGATGAATCTACAATAATAGTGGG
>NW_006408719.1:3706751-3711890 GCF_000296735.1 Chrysochloris asiatica | reverse complement strand
ATGACGTGGAGCGAAGGAGCAGCTGGGGACTTTAGATTCAGAGAGGGAGAGCAACTGTGTGCTGAAGACTGGAGGTGGGTGGGTAATGTAGGAGGTAGGCTTGTAGGGTATACCTTTTGGTTGGTTGATGATGCATGGAGGGGATTGGAACCATGGCAATGAAACGATATATGATAGAATGAATGTAAAACTAATATTCTCCCATGTAAACTATCATATAATTCACAATAAAACATTAAAAAAAAAAACTGTTTTTTGGAAGTGGAGAAAAAACTTAACAGCTTTCTAGAGTTCTTTTACACATGTGAGTTACCTATTTGTGGGGCTGCTTTGGGAGCAGGGTAGAGTTGATTTTTACATGTATATACATATTTATTCAAATGCAATACATTTATTGTCCTTTTAAGGGTACATATAGTTAGCATAGTGGTTACGAATCGAGCTGCGAGCTGTTCCATGGGAGAAAGATGAGGCGGTCTGCTCCCTTAAAGATTTACAGCCTCGGAAACCCTGTGTAGGGTCGCTATGAGTTGGAACCGACTGCATGACACATAACAACAACAACAACAAATACATAATATATGTTTGGATGATGTGTGAAGTAGCTTAATGAGGATTAGTAGGTGAAATAATTGTACAGTTAGATGGGCAAGAAGGAAAGAAATCAATTAATAGTATTTTAATGTTTTTGTAATTAGCCACATGCATGGAAAGCTGGGAAATTAGTTCTGTTGTTGTTGTTAACCATCAAGTTTGTTCTGACTCATAGAAACCTTGTATAGAGTTCCCAAGGAAGTTGATGGATTTGAACCACTGACATTGTGGTTAACAGTACAGTGTTTATCTTACAGCACCACCCCATAATTCCAAATTAGCTATGTTGTTGTTGTTGTTAAGTGTTGTCAAGTGGATTCTGTATCATAGTGATCCTGTATAGGGTTTCCAAGGAGTGGGTTTGAACCACTGACCTTTTTCTTATTCTACAGCACTACACCTGTGCAAAAATCTGTGACAAACAAAATAAAGTTTGAAATTCAAAATAAATAAAACCGATGGCCAAAACAAATGTTCTCATGATGTTAATATAACTAACTGTTCTTTTGAAAAATGCCTAGGGACAATTTAGGAATGTTCTTTTTCAACTTAGGAATTTGGGTCCCTGAAAATGTTTTCTGCTCTTTTCCTCATTGCCAAATAAAATTTGTAACTATGGCCTTTTTATTATAAGGCCATTTGTTGGTTTAGTTTTCATTATAGTATAAACGTACAGCATCACTTTATTGCCGTTTTAGGAAATAGCTTTAGATAATTATATTTGAGAATTATTTCTATAGAATTGATTAACCAAATTAAGCTGTATTAATTTAAATTTTAAAAATACTAAATCATTGCTGTGGACAGTTACTACCTTGCACTTTTCTGTGGTTTTCTTTAAAACTGAGAAATCTGTAGCTTCCAGAATTGCAATATAGTTTTGGTTTTCACTTCCTCAAATGAATAGAGGCATTTATCATGAGAAACATAAAATTGCCACAGAACCTTGGCTTTATGAGAGTACATAAAGCACATAGGCTATTTCCTGCAATATGTTCTTCTGCACAGTTGAAAACAGCACCCATTTCTGCTGAACAGACTTAGAGTAAGTTGTAAAAGTTTAAGGAAAACTCAGGAACACAGGGACTTTAATGGTTCTGTTCCTGTAAGTATTATTAACTTTTGCTTTGGGCAATTCGTACATATAATGTAATCGTAGAACACTCTAGCAGGCTTCTCAGAATAGGCTTAGGAATTGATATTTAACATTCTAATGATATGGTACCAATGTAATCCTTGAGCAGACCTCAAAAGCCTGTTCATGATCAAAATGACTCCTCTGAACATTCTATCTCCAGTTAGAAATATTCTCAGAACACGTTCAGATGTGGGCGGGGGGTGGGGGGAGCGATAAAATCTGTCAGTCAGTCTCTTTGTATATAAATTAAGCAAATATTTATTGAACACTATATGTCGTGATAAGAATAAATGGTAAACAAAATTGATGTTTATAGTTTAGCTGAGGTAGGATCAGAGAGTAATGGTAAATCATCACAATCTAACGTTAAGTCCAGGAAAGGCACAAGCATTCACACGAGATAAATTGTGCTGGTAGTTCTGTCTGCTTGGCCCATTTATAATGTACTCTGAATCTTGTATCCAAGACTGATATTTAGCTGATATTCAGTAGTGTGGTTACATTTGGCAATTAAACATGTTGACATATTTCTATGTCAGCTGGTTTGAAGCTGGTGTCCCCAACCCTCCAAGTTTGTCTACTCTGACCCTCTTGGATAGCTCAGCTGCTTGCTCTAGATTCTTGTATTTCTTCATTATCCAGCAACTCAACAGACATAATAGGGGCCTCTAGAACTAAACTCCAATACTATTTGTACAGTCCATATGAACTGTTAAATGTTTTGACAATCATTTCTGCTTGTATCCATTTCAATATTAAGATTTTTGCTCCAAAAACCTGCCTAGTAACATTATTATTCTTAGGCTTGGGTGCTGTTTTTTTGTTTAGTTTTTCTGCAATTCCTTCTAAGTAATGAAGACCAATTCCTGAAACACAAACCTCTAACTGAAACTTTAGTCCCATTAGTCACTTCTTTTTATTATCTTTGCCTTCTTTAGAATATTTATTTCTTTGTGTTCCTGTAAGGGTACTTGCTTCCTGAGATACTATCCAGATGTAGGGTGACTTCTGGGGTTGTTGCTTGCCAACAAATTAAGTCATATAATATTCAAAAGAGAGGAGTACTTTTTGGGTTTTGGACATTGGCGACCCTGAATATTTTACTTTGTATTTTTCATAATTTGCATATCATATCAGACTTAAAAGTTACTGATAGTTCACTGTGTCTCATTTACTTATGAGGACAAGTTTTATATATATATATATATTGTTACTAGGTTTCCAGTTCATCCAAGCAAGGGCTTATTCCAGATTATACATGTTAAACATGTTGTAGACAAGTTTTATGCATAATACACATGCCTTAGTCTTGTTAAGATGCCTTATAAAAGAAAAGAAAAGAATATCTTTTAGCCATGAGAAAAAGTATTTTGAGTTAAAAAACAAAACATAAGTGGACATCTTTGATCATCAAACCTTTGCAACAAGTTGATGGGAATACGACCCCACATAAAATAGCCATTTTTAGATGAATCAAACATTTTAAGGAAGGTTAGGAAGACCTCAAAGATGTATGAATTCAAGGCAGAAAGATCATCTGAGAAGTTTATGGCAAATGTCTTAGAGACCCCAAAGCGATTAAATTTTCTCAAAGAATGCAGGTTGATTACAGAAGCTTCTTAGCAAGAAGTTTTAAGAAAATTGAAAACTGCATTAGTGAGAAAAAATCCAGGAAAATTTACACTGATTTTTTTTCCCCTCACAACAACACACCTGCTCATTCTTTGAGAGTAGAAAGGGCTGCCTGACAGCCCTGATCTTGCCCCTTCAATGTGAATTTTTTCCTAAAGCTCAAAGAACTTTTAAAAGCAATGCAATTTAAGTCCTTCAAAGATGTCCAATCTGCCGTTTTGACACGGTGTCAATAGAAGAGCGCAAAATTCTTTGGGGAAGAGTTAGAGAGATGGATAGAATGCCTTAGGAAATATAAAACCTATATGGAGGATACAGCAACAAGTAATAGTTTCAAATTTTGCTATTTTTTGCTTAATAAAGGTTTCTATGATTTTGTAGTAATGCTTTTTTACTACTCTGGAATTATGTAGCAGACACTGAAGGGATACAGTTTAAAGTTTGAAAGCAGAAAAGGTTCATTCACCAATTTGAAGTACCCTAAATTTCTATGAGAATGTTTCAACAGTGTAACCTAAGAATCCGCTATCTGTTAAAATTCTTCTAATAGGTTGTTGTTGTTATTAAGTGCCATCAAGTTTATTCCTACTCATAGTGAACCTGCATGGGATTTCCAAGGAGTTCCTGTAGAACTGCCCACTTTGTGTTTAGCAGTCCAGTGCTTATCCTACAGCACGACACTAAAACCTCTCCTGATAAGTTAGTATCCTAATATTAGTTATCCTCACTCAGTAATATTATATATTACCATTTTTAGTATCTGTTATATGATAGACAATCTATTAAGTATGTAATTTACATTTTCTTATTTAATTCTTCCAACATCTTATGAGTAGGTAATATTATTATCCCCATTTAAGACAGAAAGAAAGTAAAGCTCAGAGAAGTTTAACAAAAAAAATTCCCAAGGCCATTTTCCTAGTCAAAGACAGAGTGGGCATTCATATGAACTTGGTCTAACATCAAAATTCATGCCATTAACTTATGATTACAATATTTAGTAAATAAAAATACAGGTTACTTGAATTGCATATATGAAAACATTTGTTTTTAGGATAAAAACCAACAGTTTCAAAAGTTCATGGAAAAATATAAATAATAGAATGTTTTATCTCCTCAGTTCTACTGAAAATAAAGTTCAAAATATTGGGGGGGAAATGATATAATGTTTATGTTAACTTTTTTTTTTGACTCATTTTCTTATTTTTCTTAAAGGTCTTATTGTGAATTATGTGATAGTTTACTTGGTATAACATTAGTTTTACATTCGTTCTATCGTATATCGTCTCATTGCCATGGTAACAATCCCCTCCATGCATCATCAACCAACCAAAAGGTATACCCTGCAAGCCTGACCTCACACCACCGCTCCAGGTCTTCAGCACACAGTCCCTCTCCCTCTCTGGATCTAAAGTCCCCGGCTGCTCCATCGCTCCACGTCATCATTTCTGCCTCCATCTCAGGCATAACTGCTTCTCTGGGTAGGGTCCTGCTCTCCGCTCTTCTCCGTTGATGGTCCTAGGGACCTCCGCTCCTAGACCTTGCTATAAAACATCTACTTTTACATTTCCAATCCTCACAATCAGTCCTGATAAAAATTATTCACTATTGTATCACAAGAGACCCATCTGCATTTCATTTCATCAGCCCAGCCTAGACAGATTGGATACTACTCACTGGAGATTCTACCTTTGTCCAGGCCCTCTGGATCTAGGTTCCTTCTTGAAAGCTTGTAAGCCAGTCACTTCTTGCCTTTGTAACCCCCCCCCCCCCAC
>NW_006408719.1:3696478-3706237 GCF_000296735.1 Chrysochloris asiatica | reverse complement strand
TATTTTTCCTGTAGGTCTTTCTTTCAAGAAGTATTTTCTGTTCTTCTAGCTGCTCCAGGCTAGTCTGCTAGTCCTTTCAAAGTGGAAATTTCCCATCTATGGAGATCTGGATGTGGTTCAGGCTTCCACCTATAGTCTTATGTAATGCAGAGGCTCCGCAGGAAGCCTCTTTCACTGGGTACATTGTAGCCCCATTTTAGGTATTCTAATCAGTTATAGGCAGAAGACGGACTTACAAGCTTTCTATGGTGATGTTTCTAGCTATTCCTTTCTCTCCCCCTCTAGTGTCTATTTTATAATATAATGTAAGGAAAACCAAGATTCAAAAGACAGCCAAGCATCTTAACATTATTACCCCCCTTTTCCCGATTCCAACCATGTC
This sequence comes from Chrysochloris asiatica, assembly GCF_000296735.1. Lineage (NCBI taxonomy): Eukaryota > Metazoa > Chordata > Mammalia > Afrosoricida > Chrysochloridae > Chrysochloris > Chrysochloris asiatica. The sequence goes on along the minus strand of NW_006408719.1, from coordinate 3,705,855 downwards.
TCAATCTCTGTATCCCAGATCCTGTTGTTCCAAGGTTGTGTATACATCATTATTTACCTCTATCCCACTTAGCCCATTCAGACCTGCCTAATTATTCTCCCACCTGCTTTGTTCTTCCATTGCCCTCTCCCTTTTTGTATATTGCCCCCCTCCCCAGCACCCAAACTATCCTGTGTCTAATCTCTGCCTTGTGCTCCACCTTCCCCTCCCTCTCCTCACCTTCCCCCAACATCCCAGCAATCAACAAATAATCCCCCCGCACCCCTTTAGAATGGGTTCTTTTCCTTTGTCTTTTACAGTAGTGGTCCTATGCAGTAATTCTCCCTTTGTGACTGACTAATTTCACTCAACATAATGCCCTCAATGATCATCCATGTTATGCAGTGGCTTGCAGCTTCCTTGTTGTTCTTCAAGGTAGCATAGTAATCCATTGTGTGTATGTACCACAGTTTGTTTATCCATTCTTCAGTCGATGGGCACTTTGGCTGTCTCCATCTTTTTGCTATTGTAACTAGTGTTGCTATGAACATTGGTGTATATATATCTTCTCGTGTTGTGGCTCGTTTTTCTTGTGGGTAAATACCAAGTAGAGGAATTGTTGGATCAACCTTCTGAGGAAACGCCATATTGCTTTCCAGAGAGGTTGGACCATTTTGCAGTCCCATCAGCAATGTAGGAGGGTCCCAGTCTCTCCACATCACCACTAGCATTTATTATCCTCTGCATTTTTTATCTTTGTTGGTATTGTTGGTGTGAGATGATATATCATTGTTGTTTTCATTTACATCTCTCTAAGGAGCTCTGGTAGCGTAGTGGTTACGAATCGGGCTGTGAACCACAAGATCAGCAGTTCGAAACTAACAGCTGCTCCGTGGGAGAAAGATGAGGCTTTCTGCTCCCATAAAGAGTTACAGCTTCGGAAACCCTGTTCAAGATTGCTATGGGTCAGAACTGACTCAACGGCACTTAACAACAACAACAATGGCTAGTGATCGTGAACATTTCTTCATGTTTGTTGGCTGCCCGGATCTCTTCCTTGGTGAAGTTTCTGTTCATATCCTGTACTCACTTTTTAATTGGATTATTTTTCTTTTTCTTGTAGAGGTGTTGTCGTTTCCTATATACTTTAGAAATGAGTCCCTTGTCTGATGTGTCATTACAAAAGTTTTTTGTTTTTTTTGTTTTTTTTTTTTCTATTCTTGGGTTCCTTTTTTTACTCTTCAGATGAAGTCCTTTGATGCACATAAGTTTTTAATTTTTAGTATGTCCCACTCATCTATTTTGTCTATTTTTGTTTGTGTGGTTTTCAAAATGTTTGGTAGTTTGTGTGTTCCCTGAATTAGTGCCCTCACATTTGTCCCTATTTTTTCATTGATGGCCTTCATAATTCTGGGATTCACATTTAGGTCCTTAATCCATGTTGAGTTGGTTTTTGTATAAAGTGTGAGGTGAAGGTCTTGTTTCTATCTTTTGCATATCGTTTTCCAGTTCTGCCATCACCATCTGATGAAGAGACTATCACCTTCCCATGCAGTATATTTAGGTGTTTTGTCAAAAATCAGTTGGCTGTATGTTGATGCATTAATTTCAAGATTCTCGATTCTGTTCCATTGATCTATGTATCTTTCATTGTACCAGTACCAAGCTGTTTTGACCACTGTAGGTAGCCATGTAGTAAATTTTGAAGTCAGTAAGTGACAGGCCTCCAACCTTATTCTTCTTCTTAAGCAGTGCTTTGTTTATCTTGGGTCTCTTTCCTTTCCATATAAAGTTTGTTATTGTCTTTTCCATCACTTTGAAGAATGTTTTGGTATCTGGATTGGAATTGCAATATATGTGTAAATTGATTTGGGCAGTATTGACATTTTTACAATGTTAAGTCTTCCTATCCAGGAGCATGGTACATTCTTCCATTTTTGTAAGTCTCTTTTGGTTTCTTGTTTTTTGTAGTTTTCTTTGTATAAGTCTTTTGTTTCTCTGGTTACATCGATTCCTAGATATTTCATCCTTTGGTTGGCTATTGTAAATAGTATTGCTTTCCTAATGTCTTTTTTAATGCTGTCGTTTTTAGTATAGAGGAATCCAACAGATTTTTGTATGTTGATCTTATATCCTGCCACTTTGCTGAATCTTCCAATGAGCTCTAGTAGCCTTTTTACTGAGTTTTGGGGTTTTCTACTTATAGGATCATATCGTCTGCAATTAAGGAAGGCTTTACTTCCTCTTTGCCAATTTGGATGCCTTTAATTTCCCCGTCTTGCTGTATAGCTATTGCTAAGACTTCCAGGACAATATTGAATAGGAATGGTGACAAAGGACATCCTTGTTTGGTTCCTGTTTGCAGAGGGAAGGCTTTCAGTTTCTCTCCATTGAGAGTAGTATAGGCTGTTGGTTTTGTATATATGCTCTTAATTATGTTGAGGAATTTCCCTTCAATTCCTATTGTGTTGAGTGTTTTTATCAGGAATGGATGTTGGATTTTATCAAATGCCTTTTCTGCATCAATCGATATGATCATGTGGTTCTTTTCTTTATTCTTATTTATATGGTGGATAGCGTTGATCATTCTTCTAATGTTGAACCATCCTTGCATCCCTGATATGAATCCCACTTGATTTTGATGTGTTGCTGGATTCTGTTGGCTAGGATTTTGTTGAGAATTTTTGCGTCTATGTTCATGAGGGATATTGGTCTATAGTTTTCTTTCTTAGTGACATCCTTCCCTGGTTTTGCTATGAGGGTTATGCTTGCTTCATAAAATGTATTGGGAAGTTTTCCATCCTCCTCTATCTTTTGGAATACTTTGAGTAGAACTGGTGAGAGCTCTTCCCTGAATGTTTGGTAGAATTCACCAGTGAGCCATCTGGGCCTGGACTTTTTTTGGTTGGCAGACTTTTGATGACCTGATCAATTTCTTCTTTTGTTATGGGTCTGTTCAGATTTTCTACTTCAATGTGTGTAAGTTTAGGTAGGTTGTGATTATCTAAATATGTATCCATCTCTTCTAAGTTTTCAAATTTGTTGGAGTACAACTCTTCATAGTATTCTGTTATTATTCTTTTGATTTCCTATGATTCTGTTGTGACATCACCCATTTGGTTTCCAATGTGTGTTATTTGTGTCTTCTCCCCCTTTTCTTTTGTTAGGTTTGCCAATGGTCTGTCGATTTTGTTAATTCTTTCAAAGAAACAGCTTCTTGTCCTGTTGATTGTTTCTATAATTTTTCTATTTTCTAACTCATTTATTTCTGCTCTAATCTTTATTATTTCTTTTCTTTTGGCAGCCGTGGGTTCCCTCTATTTGTCTGTTTCTAATTGTTGTAGATGCTGTGTTAATTTTGGTTCTTTCTTCTTTTTGGATGTGTGTGTTTATTGCAATAAATTGTTCTCTCAGTACCACTTTCTCTGTGTCCCAAAGATTTTAGTATGTTGTGTTTTCATTCTCATTTATTTTTAGGAACTTTGTGAATTCACATTTAATTTCTTCTACTACCCAGTCACTTTTCAGCAGGGTGTTATTCAGTTTCCATGTATTTGACTTGATTTCCTTGTTGATTTCTAATTTGATAGCATTGTGGTCTGAGAAAATGCTTTGTAGTATTTTGATATTTATAAATTTATGGAGATTTATTTTGTGGCCTAAAACACGGTCTGTTCTGGAGAATGTTCCATGTACACTGGAAAAGAATGTGTACTGTACAGTTGATGGGTTGAATGCTCTGTACACATTTATGAGGTCTAGTTGGATGATTGTGTTGCTTAGTTCTTCTGTGTCTTTGTCAAGTTTCTTTCTGGTTGTTGTATCCATTTTTGAAAGCGGTGTAATAAAATCACCCACTATTATTGTAAATTCATCTATTTCTTTCTTCATATCTATTAGAGTTTGCTTTATATATTTGGGAGCTCTTTCACTGGGCACAAAAATATTTATTATGGTTATTTCATCTTATTCAATTGTCCCTTTAATCATGAGATAATGTCCATCTTTATCTATTTTGCTGTTTTTTGCCTTAAAGTTTATTTTATCAAAGATTAGTACTGCCACTCTTTGCTTTTTATTGCTGCAATGGGCTTGGTATATATATATTTTTTTCCATCCTTTGAATTTTAATCTGTTTTTGCCTCTGTGTGTGAGATGTGTCTTTTGCAGACAGCATATTGAAGGATCTTGTTTTCTTATCCATTCTGCTCCGCTCCGTCTTTTAACAATTATATTTAATTCATTTATATTCAGTATATTTATCGATAGATATGGATTAATTGCTGCTATTAGGTTTGTTTTTTGTGGTGTTACTGCTTCTTTGTTCTTTGTGTTTTCCTTTGTTGAGTTCATGATTTTTGTGTTCTTTCTTGTGAGTTTCCTCATAGTTTTAATATTTCCATATTCTTAGATTTTCATTCTCTTGGTATGTTGTGACTTGTTAATTTTCTCTGAGGTTGCCTTATAATCCATTAACGTTTCTCTCCATTTAGTGCAGTCTATTTTATCTTGTAATCGACCTGATCTTCTCACTATCTGGATCTCTGTTCCTACGTGTTTACTTTCTTTGACATTGTACTTGTTTTGATCATAGGCTGATCTCCCAGATTCTCTGACGTTGTTCTTATAGTTTTGTTCTGCTCTCGACTCTTCCATCTGTTGATTTAATTCAGGGAGGTGCTTCATGTATGTCAGTCTCTGGTTGTTGTCTATTCTGGTTGGTTCTCAGTCCACAGAACTTCCTTTATGATGTTTTGTAGTGCAGGGTTGGCTTTGACAAACTCTCTTAGCTTCTGTTTATCTTGGAATGTTTTGATTACATCATCATATTAGATTGATATGTTTGCTGGATAAAGGATTCCTGGTTGGCATTTTTTTTTTTCAGGGTTTTATATATGTCTCCCCATTGCCTTCTTGCTTGCATGGTTTCTGCTGAGAGATCTGAGCTTAATCTTACTTGCTTACCTTTGTATGTGACACTTCTATTTTCCCTTTCAGAAGTGTCTCCTTATCTTTGATTTTGGAGAGTTTGACTATGGTATGTCTTGGTGATTTTCTTTTGGGGTCTATCCTTCCTGGAGTTCATTGAGCTTCTTGAATGTTTATCTTTTTACTTTTCTGGATGTTAGAGAAATTTTCTTCCAGCAGTTCTTCAACTATTTCCTCTGTGCATTTGTGTGATTCTTCTTGTTCTGGAATGCCAATAATTCTTAAGTTATTCCTTTCCCTTGTTGTCCAACATGAATCAGACCTTCTTCAGATTTCTTTATCCTTTTTTCTGTTTGTTCTTCTATCTTAGTGGTATTGAGAGATTTGCCTTCCAGCTCACTGGTTCTGCCTTCCATCTCATCTATTCTACTCCTCTGCCCTTTCATAGTGTTCTCTATTTCAGATATTTTGTTATTGATCATTTGGTCCTCTTTCTGTAAGTTTTGAATTGTTTCCAGTGCTATATCTATCTTATTTGATTGTTCCTGTAGCACTTTCCTGACTTCTTCCTTATTTTTCTCATTTCCATTGTAAAGTTTTTTGAAACATTTTATGATCATTTTTCTGAATTCCTTCTCAGTCATTTCCAAGGCCTGCCCTCCTTCCAGAATGGATTCCAGGTCTACTTCTAGGTCATTTGTCTCAGACATTTTATCTTGTTTCTGGACATGTGCCGATATGGTCATCTGCTTTTGCTTCTTGAACATGTTTAATGTTTCTCTGTGGCTTTAATAGTTAATTGAGTATGTGTTCTGGTATTTTTTATGATTTCTGATTGCTTCCAGGAAGATGTGATCAGGGTGTGGGCTTCCCTTTTCACTCTTCTTATTGCTTAGCTCAGAGTAACTTTCACAGGTGTTGTCTGTTTCCCTGGTATATAACAGTTGGTGTTGGGTCTTGCCTGGGTTTTTGTGATTTATAGAGTCTGATTGTAGTTTGGCTGTATCGCAGCAGTTGCTGACTCTTCTTGTGTAATATAGGGAGACAACGAGTCTTCCAAATGCAGAAAAGGAGCATATAACAACAAAACAACACCAATGGAAAAACAAAATGAGAGAATAAAAAAGACTGAAAAACAGCAACAACAAAAACTAGACTGATACTGCAGTCTTTAATCACACAAAAGGGAGAGGAGAGAGAAGACAAAAGAAGGGAAAAAAATCTGTAGCCTAATATGCGTATGACTTTAATGTCCTCTCTTCAGCTTCCTGCCTTCAATATCAGTTCTGCTACCACAGGAAATTAGGTTTCTTTCGGAGCACAAGTGTGTATTCCATCTGATGAGGTCCATGTGTATATGTTGTTTTAAAAAGGTATTTGTAATGAACAAAAACTTGTAAAATTATATCTGACCTTTTTAACATGATTCACAGAGCTGGCTGGCACAATGCAATTTTTTTTTTAGAGTTTTTGTTGTGAATCGAGTGATAGTTTACATGGTACAACATCAGTTTTACACTCATTCTATTAAATTTCATTTCATTGCAATGATTACAATCCCCTCCATACATTATCATTCAACACTATTTGCTTCTATTCCCTCTGTTTTTTTTTTTTAATGTACACAAAACATTCAGGAATATGTAATAATTTAAACAGCCAAAGGGTACATTCTGCCAGCCTTTCTCTTTCCATAAGTCTAGAGTCCTCAGCTGCTCTATCTCTTCATGTCGTCATCGCTACCTCCATCTCTGGTGGCGCTGCTTCCCTGGATAAGGTACCACATTCTGCTCATGCTCTTCTTCCTTGATGGTCCTAGGGTCCTCTCTTCCTAGAATCTAAAATTAACTACTTTCCCTTTTTGTTACAAAACTTCTACCTTTAAAATTGTGGTGACAATTACAATTAGTCATGATAACAGATACTTACTATTGACTCATAAGAATCTTATCCCCATCTCCTTTCACCAGACCCATCTAGACAAGATGAAAACTATTCAGTATGGATTCGACCTTTTCTCGCAGACTCTAAAACTAAAGTCCCTCTTGAAAACTTGTAAGCTAGTCACTTCTTGCCTTTATAGCCTCCCCACCCCCCATTTTAGGTAGCCAATATCTAATTTGCTCATCCATGCTAAACTTGCATACAAAGGGGATAGGCTGCAGACTCCTTCCCTCAGTTGGTATTTTTGAGCTACTACATCTATAAGTATAAGTCAAATTCATCAAAATGTAGCAATTTACACTCTTTTCCTTTATGAAAAATTTAAAAAAGCTTTCACTAGTCGAAGCCTGATCATCAAGTTATGGAAGTTAGGTTGAAGGGGTACAGTCTGAAAGTTTGGGCTTTTTTGTGCATCTCCCCTCACTTCATATCAGTTGGATGTTTCACTCTCAGCTCTAGCCTTCCATGGCTATGGAGGCTCAGGAGTTGTATATGACTCAGGAGTACCCAAGTCTCACAATACCTCAGGCTAACCAGCCCTTCCTCCTATCTTTCTCATTTCCAGGTCGACAGAAGTCTATGGAAGGTGGTTGAACTCAGCCCATATCTTCATTGCTGCCTTTCCTCCACTTCCACTTACCAGTAGACCAATGTGGTCGGTCGCAAGCAAGCTTACATGCCTGCTCATGTGTTCCTTTTGAGTTCCAATCTTAGAGAAGGGTTTGTCATGAAGGGAATCAATTTGTTGCCTTGATAGCTCCCTGGCAAACAACATGCTCTTGTTCTTGTAGTAGCCAATCATACTGCCATTTTTGTTTTTTATTTGTCCTGCTGGTCGTTCTTTCAAGAAGTATCTTCTGGTCCACTATCTGCTCCAGCCTGTTCAGCATGTCCTTTCAAGTGGGACTGTCCTATTTCAGATGGTTCTGGATGGGGCTCAGGATTCCACCTAAGGTCTTATACACTACAAAGGCTCAGCAAGAAGCTTATTTCACTGGAACAGTTCTAGAAATCCTTTTAGGTATTCCTAACAGTTATAGGCTGAAGACAGGCTTGCAAACTTTCTGTAATCATGTTTCCCAATATTCTTTCTATCCCACTCAATTGTCTATTTACAGTAGTAGACAAGGGAAACCAATAAGCATAAGACAGTTAGTCATCGTGACATTATTCTCCTCTTTTACCCATTCAGACTATGCTTGTGTCCCTGTATCACAGAGCCCTGTTGTTCCAATTTAGCCATGCAAACCGGCCTTAGTGTTCCCCTATCTACGTTGTTCTTCCATCCCCCTACCCCTTCTTGTGCATTGCTCACCCCAAAACCTGAACTATGATGTGTCTATCCCCTAACCTGTGCTCTACCATCCCCTATCTCCCACACCTGAGAGCCAAAATATAATTTTTTCCCCTTTTACAATGAACATCTTTTCTTAGCTTTTACAACAATGGTCTTATACAATATTTGTCCTTTTGTGACTGACTAATTTTACTAAGCATAATAACCTCAAGGTTCATCCATGTTATGCGGTGGCTTACAACGTCTTTGTCATTCTTCAAATTATAATATTCCATTGTGTTTATGTAACAAAGTTTGTTTATTCATTCTTCCATTGATGGGTACTTAGGCTGGCTCCACCTTTTTGCTACTGTGAACAGTACTGCTATGAACATTGGTGTGCAAATATCTACTCATATTCTGGCTCATATTTCTTGTGGAGATATATATATATATATATACACCAAGTAGAGGTATTGCAGGATCAGAAGGTATTTCTACTTCCAACTTTTTGAGGAAAAACCATATGGTTTTCTACAGTGACTGAACCATTTTATACTCCCACCAGTAATGTAGGGGGTTCCCAATCTCTCCATATCCTCACCAGCATTTATTGTCCTCTGCTTATTTGGACTTTGTTGTTATTACTCGTGTGAGATGGTATCTCATTTTAGTTTTGTTTAGCATCTCTCTAATGGCTAATTATCATGAACATTTCTTCATATGTTAACTGGCTGCCCAAATGTCATCCTTAGTAAAGTGTGTGCTCATATCCTGTGCCCATTTTTAAGTTGGCTTTTTTCATTTTTTTGTATGTGTTGTAGTTTCCTATAGATTTAAGAGATTAGTCCCTTGTCTGACATGTCATTGCAAAAGAATTTCCCCCACTCTGTGGGCTCCATTTATACTCTTTATTTTTAATTTTTTAAAAAGTTTTATTTTAAATTGAGTGATAGTTTACATGGGAGAACATCGAGTTTACATTCATCGTTTCATTGAAATGATTACAATCTCCTCCGTGGATCATCATTCAACAGATTTTGATTCTATTCCCTCTGTTTTTTTGTTTCTTTGTTTTATTTTTTAATTTAAGGTTTTTATTGTGGATTGAGTGAAAGTTTACAGGGCATATCATCAGTTTTACATTCAACAAATCATATACCTTGTTTCATTGCATTGATTATAACCCCCACCATGTACCACCAGTTAACAGTATTTCTCTCTGTCCATTTTAGCTTTTTAAAAAACA
>NW_006408719.1:3695603-3696365 GCF_000296735.1 Chrysochloris asiatica | reverse complement strand
CTCCCCCTCTCCATGCCCCCATCTCTGCCTCCATCACTGCCACTGCTACTTCTCTGGATAAAGTCCCGCATTCTGCTTGTGTGTTCCTTTTTTGATGGTCCTAGGGTCCTTTGTTTCTGGACTGTAAGATTAACGACTCCCCTTTTTTTGTTACAAAACTTCTACCTTTACAATTGTGAGTCGCGATTAGCCATGATAACAGTTATTTACTATTGAATCTTATGAATCTTATCCCCATCTCTTTTCACCAGACCCATCTAGACAAGATGAAAGCTAATCATTGGGGACTCTTGCTTTCCCCCCATACTCTTAAACTAAACTCCCTTTTGAAACCTTGTAAGCCAGTCACTTCGTGCCTTTTTGACCCCTCATTTTAGGTAGCCAGTGTCTAACTTGCCCATCCCTGTATACCCTGTGTACAGAGCAGATAGCATTGATACTTGATTTGAAGACTCTTTTCCTCTCTGTTGATATTTGGAGTAACTACCACTCTGAGTATAGATCAGGTTCTTCATGAAGCTGTATCTTCCATCACTGTAGCTGTTCCAGTCTGCTTGTCCTTTCTTGTGGGTATGTCTCACCTCACAAGGTTTTGGATGGAACTCAGGATTCCATCTAAGGTCTTATACTTTGTAAGGGCTTTGCATGAGGAATTTTTCACTGCATAAGTATAGGTCAGGTTCATCATGAAGAAGTATCTTCTGTCACTGTAGCTATTCCAGTCTGCTTGTCCTTTCTAGTGGGAATGTCTCACCTCACAAG
>NW_006408719.1:3653179-3694026 GCF_000296735.1 Chrysochloris asiatica | reverse complement strand
CCAGCTCATTTGCCTCAGTCACTTTATCTCATTTCTGGACATGTGCAGATATGGTCATCTGCTTCTGTTTTGGGGGCATCTTCAGGGGTTATCTGTGGACTTAATACTTAGATGGGTATGTATTTTGGTAATTTGTATGCTCCTTGATTGCCTCCAAGTAAATGTGATCAGTAAATGGACTTCCCTTTTCACTCTTCTTGAGAAATTTCAAGATGCCACTATTGTTCGTTTTGACTTAATTTAGGATTTAATTTTTGGCTTATTTCCTTTTTTGTGTGCTTGTCCCTCTCCACAATCCCCATTCAGGCCTTTTTTCTGGTTGTAAATAGTTCAGTGCCGGCTGTGGCCATTTGGTTTTAATTGGAAACTGTCTCTTTAAATTTCAAGGAGATCTGTGTGCATGCGTGGTAAAACCCTCCAAGGGTGGGGCTGGGGTGCCCACTAGCTCAGACACCCCTATAGTCACCAGAATGGAGGTGCACAGACAGCAAGGGACAAATGAACAGCCACCAAAAGAAAAGAATTTTCACACCTTTGTCTCAGCGGTTCTGCCAGACATCTGTGGTTTCTCCAATCCTTCCCCGACTTGGTCTCACCCAAGATGGCGGCTCCTGGAGCAGCTGCGCTTCCCAGACTAGAATGCAATGGATTTATTATTTCTGCCACAAATTCCCCCAGGTGTAAGCCTTCCAACCTTCTAAATATTCCTTTATATGTTGTTCAGAGTTCTGGGACCATCTCCTGAGCATGCTTGGTCAGGTATTCTGTGTTGTTGCTGGTGGAGCTCTTTACAACACTTCCACCAGATCCACCATCTTGTTTGTTTCTCCCTTTATACTCTTTGGTTGAAATCTTTTGATGCACCCAAGTTTCTAATTTTTAATATGTCCCAATCATCTGTTTTGTCTTTTGTTTGTGTAATTGCTGCAATGTTTGATAGGCTATGTGTGCTCTATATTTGTTGTTGTTGTTGTTGTTAAGTGCCACCAAGTCAGTTCCGACCCACAGTGACCCTGTAAAGGGTTTCTGAGGAGCCCCTGGTGAGCTTGAACCACCGACCTGACAATTCAAATGGATTTGCAGTCTGGCACATTAACCCACAGTGCCTATTTTTCATCGATGACCTTTATAATTCTGGGATTTATATTTAGGTCTTTAATCCATGTTGAGTTGGTTTTCATATGTGGTGTGAGATAAAGGTTTTGTTCATTCTTTTACATATAAATTTCCAGGTTGGCTAGTATCATGTGCTGAAGACAGTATCTCTTACCCATTCAATGTACTCTGCCTCTTAGTCAATGTACTTTGGCTTTATGTGGATGGGTTAATTTCTGGATTCTCAATTCTGTTCTATTGATGTATGTATCCTTCATTGTACCAGTACCAAACTGTTTTGACCACTGTAGCCGAGTATTAAATTTTGAAATCAGGGAGTGAAAGGCTTCCAACTTTGATCTTCTGCTTAAGCCATGCTTTGCTTATACAGGATCTCTTTCCTTTCCCCAAAAATTTGTTATAGTTTTTCCCATCTATTTAAAGAATGCCACTGGAATCTAGATTGGGATTGTGTTATATCTGTAGATTGTATGGGAAGTATTGACATTTTCACAATGTTAAGTCTTCCTATCTAGGAACATGGTATTTTCTTAAATTTTTTTTTTATCTTTTTTTGTTTCTTGTAGTGTTTTGTAGTTTTCTTTGGATAGGTCTTTTGTTACTCTGATTAGATTTATTGCAAAATATGAGTATTCTGGAACACTTAATTGTGCTCATGAGAAACCTCTACCTGGATCAAGAGGCAGTTGTTCAAACAGAACATGGGGACACCAAATGGTTTAAAATTAGGAAAGGTGGGTGACAGGGTTGTATTCTTTCACTGTACTTATTCAACCTGTATGCTGAGTAAATAATCCGAGAAGCTGGGTTATATGAAGAAAAATATGGCATCAGGATTGGAGGAAGACTCATTAACAGCCTGCAATATGTAGATGATACAACCTTGCTTGCTGAAAGCAAAGAGTACTTAAAATACTTACTGATAAAGATCAAAGACCACAGTCTTCTGTATGGATTTCATCTCAGTGTCTGTATGGATTTCATCTCAATGTAAAGAAAGCAAAACACATCACTACTGGACCAATAAATAACATTCTTATCAATGGAGAAAAGATTGACGTTTCAAGGACTTCATTTTTCTTGTATCAACTATCAACACTCATGGAAGCAGCAATCAGGAAATCAGCCAACGTATTGCATTAGGCAAATCTTCTGCATAAGACCTTTTAAAGTGTAGAAGAGCAAAGATGTCAGCTTGAGGACTAAGGTGTGCCTGACCCAAGCCATGATATTTTCAGTAACCTCATGTGCATGTGAAAGTTAGACAGCAAAAAAGGAAGTTCATAGAAGAATTGATGCATTTGAGTTATGGTGTTGGAGGAGAATATTGAAAGTACCAGAAGAGCAAACAGGTCTGTGTTGGAAGATGTGCAGCCATAGTGCTCCTTGGAGGCCAGGATGGCAGGATGGTCAGACTTAATTTCTCATATTGCAGACATATTGCCGGGAGGGACCAATCATTGAAGAATGATATCAGTTTTAATAAGGTGGAGGGTCAGAGAAAAAGAGGAAAGTTCCCAGTGAGATAGATTGGCAAAGTGGCAGCATCAACGGGCTCAAGTGTGGCAACAATTGTGAGATTGATCCAGAACAAAGTAATGTTTTCTTCTGTAGTACATACAGTCACTCTGAGTTGGTACTGACTCATTGGCTTCTAACAACAGCAACATTTCTTTCCTAATTTCCTTTTCAGTGTTGTCATTGTTAGTATAGAGGAATTTGACTAATTTCTGTATGTTTATCTTGTACCCTGCCACTTTGGTGAGTCTTCTAATGAGTTCTAGTAGTTTGTTTTTTCCCCTGAGTCTTTGAGGTTTTCTATGCATAGGATCCTATCAACTGCAAATAGAGGGAGTTTTACTTCATCAGCACTGCTTTTGTTGTGTCCCATAGATTTTGGTGTGTTGTGTTTTCATCCTCATATATTTCTAGGAATTTTGTGAATTCTCCTATTATTTGTTCTACTACCCAGTAGCTTTTAAGTAGGGTGTTATTCAGTTTCCATGTATTTGACTCTATTTCTTTGGTCTTCCTATTGTTGATTGCTAATTTTATAGCATTGTGGTCTGAGAAGATACTTTGCAGTATTTTGATATTTGAAAATTTATGGAGAGTTGTTTTGTGGCCTAACACATGATCAATTCTGGAGACTGTTCCATGTGCACTGGAAAAGAATGTGTACTGTGCCCTTGTTTTCTTGAATGCTCTGTACACACCTATGAGGTCAAGTTTGTTGATTTGTTTGCTCGTTTGTCTGTTTGTTTTCCTTTCAGGGTTTTATATATGTCTCCCCATCGCCTCCTTGCCTGCACTAGTTCTGCTGAGAGATAAGAGCTTAATCTTATTTGCTTGCCTTTGCAATTAACACTTCTCTTTCCCCTAGCTGCTTCAGGATTCTCTCCTTATCTTTTATTTTGAAGAGCTTGATTTTGATATGTCTGGGTGATTTTCTTTTGGGATGTAACCTTCCTGGGCTTCATTCAGATTCTTGAATGCTTATCTTCTCGTCTTTCAGGATGTTAGGCAAATTTTCTTCCAGCTGTTCTTCATTTTTCTCCTCTGTGATATTCTGAGATCCCTCCTGTTCAGGGACTCCCATAACTCTCATATTATTCCTCTTCATTTTGTCCCACATGAATCTTAGACTTTCGTCAGTGTTTTATATTATTTTTTTCTGATTTCTCTTATATCTTAGCAATATTCAGATATTTTTCTTCAATCTCACTGGTTCTGTCTCCTATCTCTTCAATTCTACTCCTTTGCCCTTTCAGTGTATTGCCCATTTCTGATATTTTATTATTAATCATTTGGACCTCTTTTTGCAGGTTTTGAGTTATTTCCAATGCTATTTCTATATTACTTGATTGTTCCTGTAGCACTTTTCTGATTTCTTCCTTATTTTTCTGACCCCTCTCTGGAGTATTTGGATGTACTTCAAGAACATATTCCTGAATTCCTTATTAAACATTTCCAAAGCCTGCCCTACTTCCAGTGAGAATTCTAAGTCTACCTGTAGGTCATTTGATTCAGCTATTCTATAGGTTCTCCACATGAGTTGAGATCTTCTATTGATTTTTGGAAATGTTCAAGAATCAAATGTATTTTCAATAATTAGATGAATATATGTTGCTGTATTATTAAGTTTTCTGAGTGCCTCCTGGTAAATGTGATCAGGAGATAGGCTTCCCTTTTCACTTCTCTTATTACTCTACTGAGAGTAATTTTAGCAAGTGTTGGCTATCTAGTGTATAGAAGCTGGTATTGGCTCTTGATCAAATGACATAATTTTATAGGGCAAGATTGTAGCTTGAGTATATAGCGGCAATTGCTGTCTTTTCTTGGATAACATAGTGAAAGAAAGAGCCCACCCCAAGGTAAAATGTGGACCCCCCCCAAAAAAATTAGCAAAGTAGTCCAGGTGTTTCTCTTAGTGGGAAACAGTTCATAGCTGAGCACATTCATGCAAGTGTGCTGTAGAACCTTCCAGGTGGTGGGTAGGTAGGTGTAATCTACTTGCTCCAGCACCCCCTCTAGTCACCAGAGTGGAGATGCACAGACAGAGAAAGTGAAATGAGAAGAGAAAAGATGGTTCTCACCGTTATCTCTGACAATTGGTTAGGTCTTTGTGATGTGATTTCTGTCCTGCTGCCATGTTCATTACAACCTTCTCCTCTTATATTCCTTGAAGAGTAGCAATTGCATGAAGTTTAAGGATCCATCTTCCTTTGAGGCCAGCAAAATATGCAATGGAGGCAGTGGCATGGAGAGAAAGAGCAGCTACAAGCTTCCTGGCTCATGAACAGAATTATCAATAAGTTTTTACAACTAAAATTTTGAATTGTAAAATGTGTGATACATATTTTTATAATAGCAAAAATGAGGAATAAATCAACTAATTTACAACCAAACACCCTATGGAATTTGATGTCTTGGTTTGGATGTTTATGGTCATGGTTTCACAGAACATCTCATTTAATTAGCATAATATCATATTTTATGTTTCTGTTCTACTTCTCATTTCATATTGAGTGGAATCTTAAAATCTTGCAGGTGGCCTTCCAAACTACAAAAAATCGTCTCTGTTTGCCCCAAACAACAGAGAAATAAATAGTTAGTAATAGAAGGATGAATTGGAATGTGTGGCAAATTGTGTCTATGAACAACTTCTACTTTTCCAAAAGGCCAGAGAAACTGAATGATGGTTATATACTTTTATTGAATATTTTTCTCAAATTCTCATGGATTCCAGATATTCTGTAGCCATAAGTTTGGATGAATTCACAAAATTTTTGCTTTAAGGTCAGCTTTAAAACTTAAATCAAAATTATTTTCTTTAAACCTCACAATGTTTTAGTTAAATTTTACATAAATAGATATAATGGTTTAGCAAAACTAGATACAATGGAATCCTAATCCATATTCCAACATCATTCTTTTTTTTTTTTTTTTATTGTGAAGTGAGGTATACTTTCCATAGAGAACATCGGCTTTACACCATCATTTCATTGCAATGATTACAATCTCTTCTGAGCATCATCATTCAAAGATATTTAATTCTATTCCCCCTGCTTTTTATTTTTCTTTTTGGGAGGAGGTGGGTGGGATGTACACAAAACACTCAGAAATATGTAATAATTTGAACAACCAAAGGGCACATTCGGCAAGCCTGCCTACTGGCCACCAACACTCAGTCCCCTCTCTTTCCATGAGTTTAGAGTACTCAGATGCTCCCTCTTTCCATGTCCTCATCTCTACCACAATCTCTAGTGTCGATGTTTCTCTGAATATGGTCGCACATTCCGCTTCTGCTCTTATCCGTTGATGGTCCTAAGGTTCTCTGTTTCTGGACTGTAAGACTAATTACTTCCCCATTGTTTGTTACAAAACTTCTACCTTTACAATTGTGACAGTCGCAATTAGTCATGGTAACAGTTACTCACTATTGAATCATAAGAATGATAACCCCATCTCTGCACCACATCCATCTATACAAGATTAAAACTATTCAGTGGGGACTATAACATCCCCCGCACACTCTTAATCTAAACTCCCTCTTGAAAACTTTTAAGCAAGCACTTCATGCCTTTATCATTCTCTCATTTTAGGTAGCCAATATCTAAGTTGCCCTAACCTAGCTACCCTGTATACAGAGAAGATAGGGTTGATACTTGATGTGAAAACTCCTTCTCTTTCCGTTGGTATTTTGAGTTACAACATCCATAAGTAAAGATCAAGTTCATAAAATTGTAGCAATTTACACCACTTCCTTTATCAAAAATTATTTATCTTCCTCTAGTAGAGTTATGATTATCAAACCATCTAGGCTAGATCAAATGGGGACTATCTGCAAGTTTGGGCATTCTTGTGCATCTCCCCTCACTTCATATCAGCTGGATGCTTCACTCTCAGCTCTAGTCCTCTGTGGTTATGTCCTTGTCTATGGGCTCAAGAGTCTCCAGGTCTCACCACATTTTGGACTAATAAGCCCTTCCTCTTCTCGCTATCATCTCCAGGTCATGGGAATATATGGAACGTGGTTGAACTCAGCCCATTTCTTCATTGCTACTTTTCCGCATCTTTCATTCACCAGTGGACCAACGTGGTCACCACCAAGTTCACATGCCTGCTCATGTGTTCTCTTTGAGTTTCAGTCTTGGGGATGGGGGAGGTGTCCTGAAGGGACTTGATTGCTTGCCAAATGGCTCCCCAACAAGCAACGTTTCTTTGCATTTTTGTTTTGAACGTTTCTTTGCATTTTTGTTTTGAAGATGTATCTTCTGTTTCACTAGTTGTCCCACGCTTGTCTGCTTGTAATTTTTAGTGGGAATGTCCCACTTCTGAAAGTTCTGTATGGGACTCAAGATTCCACTTAAGGCCCTATACACTGCAAAGACTCCACAAGAGGCTTATTTCACAGGGTAAGTTCTAAAACCCTTTTAGGTATTCCATTAAGTTATAGGCTGAATATGGGCTTACAAATGTTCTGTTTCCCTACATTGTTTTCTATCCCACTCAGGTGTCTATTTTTAAATAATAGACAATGGAAACAAATATTCATAATACAGTCAAGCACCTTAATATTATTTCCTCTCTTCAGACTATGCCTCAATCCTTGCATCACAGAGCCCTGTTATTCCAAGGATAAGTATACATCACTATTTACCTCTGTTGCATTTAGCCCATGCAAACCTGTATCAGTGTTCCCCTATTTACCTTGTTCTTCCACCCCTTACCCCTTCTTATGCATTGCCCTTCCCAACACCCAAACTATGATGTATCTACCCTGACCCTGTGCTCTAAAATCCCCTCCTTCCACCCCCTCCAAACCCCGCCACCCCATCATCATCTGTAACCATCAAAGAATTTTTTCCCCTTATAGTGTGGGTATCTTTTCTTATGCTATCACAATAATGGTCTTATGCAATGTTTGTCTTTTGTGACTGAGTAATTTCACTCAGCACAATGTCCTCAAGGTTCATCTATGCTATGTGGTGGCTTACAGCTTCCTTGTTATTCTTCAAAGTAGCATAATATTTTATTGTGTATATGTACCAAAGTTTATTCAATTGATGAGAATTGAGGCTGTCTCTATCTTTTTGTTATTGTGAATACTGCTGCTATGAACATTGGTGTGCATATACCTACTTGTGTTATGGCTCGTATTTCTTGTGGATATATACCAAGTAGAGGAAATTAATGGATCACAAGGAATTCCTATTTCCAATTTTCTGAGGAAGCGCCATACTGTTTTCTAGAGTGGTTGGATCATTTTGCATTCCCACCAGCAATGTATGAGGGTCCCAGTCTTGCCACATTCTAGCCAGCATTTATTGTCCTCTGCTTTTTAGAACTTCACTGTTATTGCTGGAGAGAGATGATATCTTATTGTGTTTTTGTTTTATTTTGCTTTGTTTTTGGTGAGGATTGCATCTCAATGTAAAGAAAACAATAATTCTCACCACTGGACCAAAAAACATTCTTATCAATGGAAAAAAGATTGAAGTTGTCAAGGACTTCATTCTTCTTGGGTCAACTATCAACGTTCGTGTTAGCAGCAATCAAGAAATCAAATGACATATTGCATTAGGTAAATCTGCTGCAAAAGACCTTTTTAAAGTATTTGAAGATCAAAAATGTCAGCTTGAGAACTAAGGTGCGCCTGACCCAAGCCATGGTATTTTCAATAACCTCATATGCATGTGAAAGCTGGACAGTGAATAAGGAAGACCGTAGAATTGAGGCTTTTGAGTTATAGCGTTGAAGGAGAATATTGAAAATGTCATGGGAGGCCAAAAGAACAAACAGATCTGTCTTGGAAGAAGCGCAGCCAGAGTGTGCCTTGGAGGCCAGGATGGTCAAACTTCATCTCTCATATTTTGGACATATTGTCAGGAAGGACCAGTCACTGGAGGAGGATATCATGTTTGGTAAGGTGGATGGTCAGAGAAAAAGAGGAAGATCCCCAACGAGACGGATTGGCACAGTGGCAGCAGCAATGGCCTCAAGCGTGACAACAATTGTGAGGTTGGCCCAGAACCAGTCAGTGATTTGTTCTGTTGTTCATAGGGTTGCTATGAGTCGGTACCAACTCGATGGTACCTAACAACAACAAAAACAATGTTTAATTATCATGAACAGTTCTTCATTTGCTTGTTGCTGCCTTAATATCTTCTTTGGTGAAGTGTCTGTTCATATCCAGTGCCCATTTTTTAATTGGGTTATTTGTCTTTTTCTTGAAGAAATTTTGTAGTTTCCTGTAGATTTTAGAAGTGAATCCCTTGCTGATATGTCATTGCAAAAGATTTTTTCCCATTCTGTGAGCTACCTTTTCCTCTTTTGGTGATATCCTTTGAAGCACATAAGTTTCTTATTTTTAGAATGTCCCAATCATCTATTTTGTCTTTTTTTGTCTGTATAATTTCCCCAATGTTTAGTAGTCTGTGTGTGCCCTGTATTAGACCCCTTAAATTCGTCCCTAGTTTTTCGTTGATGTCCTTTATAATTCTGGGATTCACATTTAGGTCTTTAACCCATGCTGAGTTAGTTTTTGTATATGGAGTGAGATAAAGGTCTTGTTTCAATCTTTGTATATCGATTTTTAGTTATGTCAGCACCATCTGTTAAAGAGACTATGTCTTCCCCACTAAATGCACTTTGGCCCTTTGTTAAAATCAGTTGGCTGTATGTGAATGCATTATTTTCTGGATTCTTGATTCTGTTCCATTGATCTGTATATCTTGCATTGTATCAATACGAGACTGTATCGACCACTGTAGCTGTGTAGTAAAATTTTAAATTAGGAATGAGTGGCTTCCAACTTTTTTGTTCTTCTTAAGCAGTGTTTTGATTATCCTCATTCTCTTGTCTTTCCATTTAAAGTTTGTAATTGTTTTTTTTTTTCAACTCTCTAAAGAATGTCATTGAATCTGGATTGAGATTATATTATATGTATAGATTGCTTTCGGTAGAATTGACATTTTCACAACGTTAAGTCTTCCTATCCAAGAGCATGGTATAAATTTCCATTTTTGTAAGTCTCTTTTGGTTTCACATAGTAGTGTTTTGTTTGTTTGTTTTTGTATAGGTCTTTGTTTTCCTCTTTACATTTATTCCTAAATGTTTCATCCTTTGACTGGCTATTGTAAGTAGTATTGGTTTCCTAATTTCCTTTTAAACACTATCATTATTAGTAGAGCGGAATCCAACTGATTTTTGTATGTTGTTTTTGTACCCTGCCACTTTGCTGAATCTACCAATGAGTTCTAGTGGTTTTTTTGGTAAATCTTTGAGGGTTTCTATGTATAGGATTATTTAATCTGCAAAGAGTTTTACTTCTTCTTTGCCAATTTATATGCCTTTAATTTCCCTATCTTTCCTTATAGCTCTAGTTAAGACCTCCAAAACATATTGTATAAGAGTATTGATAAAGGGCATCCTTGTCTTGTTCCTGTTCACAATAGAAAGGCTTTCAGTTTTGCTCCACTGAGAGTAATGTTGCCTGTTGGTTTTATATATATGCTCTTAATTATATTGAGGAATTTCCCTTCAATTCCTATTTTGTTAAAAAAAAAATTTTAATTAGGAATAGATGTTGGATTTTGTAAAATGCCTTTTCTACATCAATCAATATGATCATGTTCATGGCCAAGTGGGATTCATATCAGGCATGCAAGGATGGTTCAACATGAGAAAAATAATCAATGTAATCCACAACATAAATAAGAAAAAGGAAAAGAACAACATGATCACATCGATTGATGTGAATACATCAACATAAAATCTATAACTTAATATAAATAAAACAAAGCCACAATGTCTCAGAAACAACAGAGAATTTCTGCTCACAAGAACAAACAAGTGACCACGAGGCAGAGCTAGAAATAAAATGTGAGAGAGAAAAAAGCCTTTAGAATTATCTGAAGAAGAATTGAAGAGAATGATATTTAAGTATCTCTGAATGACAGAAAAGCCAAGGAAAGCAAGAAAAAAAATTATAAAACACTACAGGAACAAACAAACAAGATAGATAAAGGATTGGAAAAAATACAAAACGTGTGACTAGAAATCCAGAATATTAATACTATGATTTGAGAAATAGACAATACATTGAAAGGGTAATTAAGTAGATTTGAATCAATGGAAACCTAAATGATAGTGAGCTTGGAGATAAATATCTTAATAGAAGTAAGATAGAAGAACAATCAGAAAAAGAATACAAAATCCAAAGAAAGCTTAAGATTAATGTGGAACAACATGAAAAGGAATAACTTACAAAATTGGAATAGCAGAAAAGGGAGAGTAAAAGCACAGAAAAGATAGTGTAACACCTGTTGGAAGAAAACTCCCCTAACATCATGAAAGATGAGAAAATAAACATTCAAGAATCAGAACTAACTCAAAACAGGATAGACCTCAAAAGAATATCACTAAGACATATCATAATAAAGCTCTTCAAATCAAAGACAAGGAGAGAATCCTGAGAGTAGGTCAGAGAAAATGAAGTTTCCTATAAAGGAGAGCCAATAAGATTAAGATCTGATTTCTCAGAAGAAACCATGCAGGCAAGAAGGCAATGGGAAGACATTCAAAACTATGAAAGAAAAAAAAAATTGACAACCAAGAGTCATATATCCATGAAAACTGTTCTTCAATTATGACAGAGAAATTAAGCAATAATCAGCATAAGAAACTAAGAAGGACATAAAAAAAAAACCCAAAGTCTCAGCAAGAAAATTATGGAAACTTATTGAAAGATTCAGCAAAGTGGCAGGGTACAAGACCAATATCCAAAAATCAGTTGGGGCAGAGGTGGAGCTTCATGGCAAATTACAGAGAAGTGTGGTGCAGAACTCCATCAGCAATAACACAAAATACCAGACAAAGCAGTTTCAAGGGACAGTCGCAGAACTCTGAACTACATATAAAGGAATTTTTAGAAGATTCAAAGAGTTATAGTGAATGGAATGTGTAGCAGAAGCAAGAAAGGAAGTGTTTTCTGATCTACGGCAGCCAACTGGTTCCCTGAGTGACCTTCCTGGAAGTGGCAGAAAGGCTGAAGGATCAGAGGACCGCTCCACCATAGAGGTCTGACCAATCTTCAGAGATAGAGGTGTGAACATTCTTTTTTAAATGTTTTTCCCTCTGTTCATTGCACCTCTGTCTGTGCACCTCCACTCTGGTGACTAGAGGGGGTGCCTGGGCTAGTGGACACACCCACAGCCTCAGATGGTTCTACTATGCATGCACATGGATCTGCCCCCGTAGGACACTGCACACAGAATCTAAGAAGGGGAAAGGCTGGTTTAAAATTCAATAGCCTCACAAAATGGCTACAGCTGGCCCTAAACTGTTTATCACTTTAAAAAGCCCTGAATGGGGGTTATGGAGTGGGAGAGAGACAGACTGAAAAGGAAATAGGCTGAAAATTAAATCCTGAGTTACGTCATAAAGAGCAAAGTAACATCTTGAAATTTCTCAGGCAGTCTTAAAGGCAAGAAGCCAAGAGAAGAATATTAAAGTCATACTCATATTTTGCTACAGATTTTTTTCTCTTTTATGTGATTATAGACCATAGTACCCAATTTGGGTGTTTTTGGTTTTTTTTTCATTGTTGCTGATTTGTTTTTTGGTTCCCCTTTTACCTTCAAGGGGCTCTTTCTCTCTTTGTGGGTTAAAATATTACATATTCCTGAATTTTTGTGTACATCCCAGTACCATCCAAAAGTATAACATCAGAGGGAATGGAAATAAATACTGTTGAATGATGATGCATGGAGGAGATTATAATCATTACAATGAAACGATGGTATAAAACTGATGTTTTCCCATGTAAACTATCACTCAGTTCACAATACAAATTTAAAAAAAAAAAAAAAAAAAAAAAAAAAACTTGGATTCCTCTATACTCATAGTGACAGCATTGAAAAAGAAATTAGAAATGCAATACCAATTACAATAGCCAAAGGATGAAATATTTAGGAATAAATGTAATCAAATGAATATAGAACCTATGCAAAGAAAATTACAAAACACTACTAAAAGAAACCAAAAGAGACTAGAAAAATGGAACAATATACCATGACCCAGGATAGGAAGACTTAATATTGTGAAAATGTCAATACTATCCAAAACAATCTATAAATATAATACAATCCAAATCCAGATTCAAACAAAATTCTTTAAAGATATGGGGGGAAAAATTTTACAAACTTTATATGGACAGGAAAGAAACTCAGGATAAGCAAAGCCCTGATTAAGAAGAACAAAGTTGGAGGCCTTTGACTTTGGAACAGAATCAAGAATCCAGAAAATAACGCATTCACATACACCCAACTGATCTTTGACAAAGGGTCAAAGTACATTGAATGGGGAAGACATAATCTCTTCAACAGGTTGCTGGCAGAACTGGAAATTGATATACAAATGATTGTAATAAGACCTTTACCTACCTCACACCATATACAAAAGCCAATTCAGCATGGATTAAAGACCTAAACGTGAATCCCAAAATTATAAAGTCATCAAAGAAACAGTCGGTACAAATTTAAGGGCTCTAATACAGGGCAAACACTGACTACCAAATATTGTGATACTTACACAAATAAAGAAGACAAAATAGATGCCTGGGACATTCTAAAAATTAGAAACTTGTGTGCATCAAAAGATTTCACCAAATAGTAAAAAGGGAGCCCATAGAATGGGAAAGAATATTTTGCAATGACATATCAGACAAGGGAATAATTTCTGAAATCTATAGGAACCTATAACACCTCTACAAGAAAAAAGACAAATAACCCAAGGAATAAATGGGCACAGGACATGGACAGACACTTCACCAAGGAAGACATTTTGGCAGCCAACAAACATATGAAGAAATGTTCACTATCATTAGCCATTAGAGAGATGCAAACCAAAACAACAATCAGATATCATCTCACACCACCAATAACAGCAACATTAAAAAAAACAAAAGAAGAAGACAATAAATGCTCGTGAGGGTGTTGAGAGATTGGGACGCTCCTACATTGCTGGTGGGAATGCAAAATGGTGCAACTACTCTGAAAAACAACAGTATGGTGCTTCCTCAGAGAGTTTTAAACAGAAATACCTTATGATCCAGCAATTCCTCTACTTGACATATATCCAAAAGAAACACAAACCATAACATGAGTAGATATATGCACACCAATGTTCATAGCAGCACTATTCACAATAGTAAAAAGATTCAGACAGCCTAAGTGTCCATCAATAGAAAAATAGATAAACATACTTTGGTACATACATGCAATGGAATAGTATGCTACCTGTTGCAAACCACCACATAACATGAATGAACCTTGCTTAGTGAAATTCGTCAGTCACAAAAAGACAAATATTGCATTAGACCATTATTGTAAAAGCTTAAGAAAATATTCCAAAATAAAAGAAAAAAAATCTTTGTTGGTTACTGGTAAGCAGGTTTTGGTGGGGGTTTGGAGGGAGGGGACTGTAGAGCACAGGATTGGGGGTAGACTACTCCTAGTTTGGGTGTTGGAGAGGGCAATACACAAGAAGGGGGAGTAGAGGAAGAAACAGGTGGATAGGGGAACCCTGAGGCAGGTTTGCATGGTCTAAATGGGACAGAGGTAAATAGTCATGTATGCTTAACCTTGAAAAAACAGGGTTCTGTGATAGAGGGATCTGGAAGAGGGGAAATAATGTTAAGATGCTTGACTGTCTTATGATGATTGGTCTTCCTTGTCTAGTATGGTAAAAGAGACACATGAGTGGCATAGAAAGGAAGCATGATTACAGAAAGTTTATAAGCCCGTCTTGAGCTTATAACTAATTGGAATTCCTAAAATGGGTTCTAAATCTTACTCCATGAAATAGACTTATTGAGGAGCCTTTGCAATGTACAAGACCTTTGGTGGAATCCTGAGCCCCATCCAGAACATTCTGAGGAGGGACTTTCCCACTTGAAAGGACAAGCAGACAAGCCTGGAACAGATAGAGCAACAGAAGATACTTCTTGAAAGAAATATCAGCAGGGAAAAAAAAAAATGGCAGTGTGATTGGCTACTATAAGAACAAGCAAGTTGTTCACTGGGGAACCATCAAGGCAAGCAATCAAGTGCCTTCAGGACAAACCCCCCTCCAAGAATCAGACATAAAGGAACCCATGAGCAGACATGTAAGTTTGCTGGTGACAACATTGGTCTACTGGTGAGTGGAAGAGGGGGAAAGGCAGCAATGAAGAAATGGGCTGAGTTCAACCACATTCCATAGACTCCCGTTGACCTGGAGGTGAGAGAGAGAAGAGAAAGGGCTGGTTGGTCCAAAGTATGGTGAGACCTGGGGTATCCTGAGCCCATGGAAAAGGACATAGCCACGGAGGGCTAGAACTGAAATTGAAGCATACAACTGATATGAAATGAGGGGAGATGCACAAGAAAACTAAACCTAGCCTCGATGGATTGATAATCAAAACTCAACTAGTGGAAGAGAAAACAAATTTAAAAAATAAATTTTGATAAAGGAAACAAGATTAAATTACTACAATTGATGAACTTGGCCTATACTCATGGATGTAGTAGGTCAAAATACCAACAGAGAGGGAAGGAGTCTTCACATCAAGTAGAAATTCTATATGCTCTGTATATAGAGTAGAAAGGGACGTACAACTTAGACATTGCTACCTAAAATAAGGGGATGATAAAGACACGAAGTGACTGGCTTACAAGTTGTCAAGAGGGAGTTTAGTTTAAGAGTGTTTAGGAGAAAAAAGAGGGAAGATGAATAGTTTTCATCTTGTCTAAACAGGTCTGATGAAAAGAGATGGGGATAAGATTCTTATGACTCAACAGTAAGTAACTGTTATCATGACTGTTTGTCACTGTCACAATTGTAAAGGTAGATGCTTTGTAACCAAAAGGGGGAGTAGTTCATCTTACAGTCCAGACAGAGAGGACCCTAGGACCATCAAGGGAGAAGAGCACAAATGGAATATGGGACCCTATCCAGAGAAACAATGACACCAGAGATGGAGGCAGAGATGGAGACATGGAGAGAGGGAACAAGCTGAGGACTATAGATTCATGGAAAGTGAGGAACTGAGAGACGGCAGCCTGTAGGAAGGCTTACAGAATGTGACCATTCATAGTTTAAAATATTGTACATTCATGAGTGCTTATGTGTACATCTCATCCTCTTCTCCCCCACACAAAAATAGAGGCAGTAAAAGCAAATATTGTTGACAAAAAGAGACGGCATAAGCACAAGAACACCCACACTTGCAGATAATACCCACTTGACCTGGCTTCAACGACTGGATGATCAGAGCTCAATCGGAAGAAGAAAGAAGAGGCAAAAAAGAGTAATCTGATACAATTTGATGAACTTGACGTACACCTATGGATGCAGTAGCTCAAAAGAGGGAACAAATCCTTACAGCAAGAATCATTCCCTCCACACACAGAGAAGACAGGGATAGGCAACTTGAACATTGGCTACCCAAAATAGGGGAGGGGGTACAAAGGCAAGAAGTGACTGGCTTACAAGCTTTCAAGAGGGAACCTAGAGCCAGGGGGCCTGGAGGAAGGCAGAATCTCCAGTGAGTAGTATCCAATCTGCCTAAGCGGAGCTGATGAAATGAAATACAGATGGATCTCTTGTGATACAATAGTGAATAATTGTTATCAGGAATGATTGTGAGGGTTGGAAATGTAAAGGTAGACGTTTTATAGCAGAGCAGAGGTCCCTAGGACCATCAATGGAGAAGAGCCGAGAGCAGGACCCTACCCAGAGTAGCAGTGATGCCAGAGATGGAGGCATAGATGATGACGTGGAGCGATGGAGCAGCTGGGGACTTTAGACACAGAGAGGGAGAGGGGTTGTGTGCTGAAGACTGGGCGGGGGCGTAGTGTAGGGGGTAGGCTTTCAGGGTATACCCTTTGGTTGGTTGATGATGCATGGAGGGGATTGTAACCATGGCAATGAAAAGATATATGATAGAATGAATGTAAAACTATCATATAATTCACAATAAAACATTAAAAAAGCAAATATTGTTGAATGGTAATGCATGTAGGCGAATGTAATCATTGCAATTAAACAATGGTGTAAAATTGATTTTCTCCCATATAAACTATCACTCAATTCACAATAAAATTATAAAAAATAAATTACGAACTGTACATGGAAAGGAAAAAGACCAGGATAAGCACAACATTGCTTAAGAAGAACAAAGTTGGAAGCCTCTCAGTCCCTGATTTCAAAATGTACTACAAGGCTACAGTGGTCAAAACAGCCAGGTACTGGTACAATGAAAGATACATTGATCAATGGGTGATCATTGGAATAGGATCGAGAATCCAGAAATTAACCCATCCACATACAGCCAACTGATTTTTAACAAAGTACATAAATATATTGCATAGGGAAGGGATAGTCTCTTCAAAAGATGATGCTGACAGAACTGGAAAGTGATATGCAAAAGATTGAAACAAGACCACTACCTCATGCCTTATACAAAAAACAACTCAGCAGGGATTAAAGACCTAAATGTGAATCCCAGAATTATGAAAGCCATCAATGAAAAAAATAGGGACAAATGTGAGGGCTCTATTTCAGGGCATACACAGACCACCAAACATTTTGAAAACTACACAAACAAAAGTAGATGAAATAGATAATTGGGACATATTAAAAATCAAAACCAATGTGCATCAAAAGACTTCACCAGAAGAGTATAAAGGGAACCCATAGAATGGGAAAAAATGATTTGCAATGACACATCAGACAAGGCACTCACTGATGTCTAAAATATATAAGAAACTACAATACCTCTACAAGAAAAAGGCAAATAACCCAATTAAAAAATGGGCACAGGACATGAATAGACACTTCACTAAGGAAGAGATCCAAGCAACCAACAAACATATGAAGAAATGCTCAAGATCACTAGCCATTAGAGAGATGTAAATCAAAACAACAATGAGATATCATCTCACACCAGCAATAAAAACAAAGATAAAAAAATAGAGGACAAATAAATGCTGGTGAGGATGTGGAGAGACTGTGACACTCCTGCATTGCTGGTGGGATTGCAAAATAGTCCAACCTCTCTGGAAAACAATATGGCACTTCCTCAGAAGGTTGGAAATAGAAATATCTTATGATCCAGCAATTCCTCTACTTGGTATTTACCCATGATAAATACAAGTTATAACATGAGTAGATATATGCACACTAATATTCATAGCAGCACTATTTACAATAGCAAAAAAATGGAGACAGCCTAAGTGCCCATCAATTGAAGAATGGATAAACAAACTGTGGTACATACACACAATGCAAAATTATGCTACCTTGAAGAACAACAAGGAAGCTGTAAGCTATCACATAACATGGTTGAACCTTGAGGACATTATGTTGAGTGAAAAAGACTAATAAAAAGAACACATATTCTTTGCTGGTTACTGGGATGTGGGGGTGGAGTGAGGGGAGGGTTGGGAAGATAGAGTACAGGATAGGGAATAGACAGGATAGTCTGGGTGCTAGGGAGTGGTCAATACACAAGGGGGCGAAGGGAATGGAAGAACAAAGCGGAGGGGAGAACAATTAGGCAGATTTGCATGGGCTAAGTGGGACAGAGGTAAATAATGATGTATGCACAACCTTGGAACAACAGGGCTCTGGGATACAGGGATTGAAACATGGTTGGAATGGGGAAAGGGGGGAAATAATGTTAAGATGCTTGGTTGTCTTTTGAATCTTGGTTTCCCTGGAATAAAATAGACACTTGAGAGGGAAAGAAAGGAATAGCCAGAAATATCACCATAGAAAGCTTGTAAATCCATCTTCTTCTTGTAAATACTTAAAATGGAGCTACAACATGCCCAGTGAAGGAGGCTTCCTGCGGAGCCTCTGCATTACATAAGACCATAAGTGGAATACTGATCTGCATCCAGGATCATCTGAGGTGGGAAATTTCCACTTGAAAGGACAAGCAGACCAGCCTGGAGCGGCTAGAAGAACAGAAGATACTTCTTGAAAGAAAGACCAACAGGAAAAATACAAAACAATATAGGCAGTACAACTGATTACTACAAGTACAAGCAAGTTGCTTGCCCAGGAGACATCAAGACAAGTGGTCAGGGCCCCTCAGGGCAAACCCCATTCCAAGACTAAGACTCAATGAGAATACATGTTCTGAATGGTGACCACGCTCATCACTGATAAGCTGAAGTGAGGAAAAAACAGCAATGAAGCTGTGAGCTAAGCCCTACAACGTTCAATAGACTCCTGTGAACACAGGTGCAGACCTGGTTGGCCAACAGTGTGATAAGACATGGGGACTCTTGGGTCCAGAGTCAGTGACATAGCCACAGAGGACTAGAGTTGAGAGTTAAGTGTCCAGCTGATAAGAAGAGAGGGCATAGGCATAAGAACACCCACACTTGCAGATAATACCCACTTGACCTAGCTTCAATGACTGGATGATCAGAGCTCAACTAGAAGAAGAAAGAAGAGGAAAAAAAAAGAGTAATCTGATACAATTTGATGAACTTGACCTGCACCCATGGTTACAGTAACTCAAAAGAGGGAACAAATCTTTGCAGCGAGGATCATTCCCACTCCCTCCAGACAGAGTAGACAGGGATGGGCAACTTGGACATTGGCTTTCCAAAATGGGGGGGCTACAAAGGCAAGAAGTGACTTGCTTACAAACTTTCAAGAGGGTACCTAGATCCAGAGGGTGTGGAGGAAGGTAGAATCTCCACTGAGTAGTATCCAATCTGTCTAGGGGGCTGATGCAATGAGATGCAGATAGGTCTCTTGTGATACAATAGTGAATAATTGTTATCAGGACTGATTGTGAGGGTTGGAAATGTAAAGGTAGACGTTTTGTAGCAAAAGGAGGGGAGTGATTAATTTTGCAGTTTAGGAGCAGATGTCCCTGGGACCATCAAGGGAGATGAGTGTAGAGCAGGACTCTACCCAGAGAAGCAGTGACCCCAGAGATGGAGGCAGAGATGACGATGTAGAGAGATGGAGCGGCCAGGGACTCTAGACCCAGAAAGGGTGACGGGCTGTGTGCTGATGACTGGGTGGGGGGGGGGGGGAAGCTGGTTGATGATACATGGAGTAGATTGTAACCATGCAATGAAATGATATACGATAGGATGAATGTAAAGTTAAGTTCTCCCATGTAAACTATCACATAATTCACAATAAAACATTAAGAAAAAAAAAAAAAAAAAGGAGGGGACTGGTGGACTTTGCAGTCCAGGCAGGCTTGCAGAGTATACCATTTGGTTGGATGATGATTCATGGAGGGGATTGTAACCATGGCAATGTAATGATATACGACAGGATGAATGTAAAGCTAATGTTCTTCCATGTAAACCATTGTATAATTCAAAATAAAACATTTAAAAAGAAAAAGAGATACATAGATCAATGGAACAGAATTGAGAATCCAGAAATTAACCCAACCACATACAGCCAACTGATCGTTGACAAAAGGCCAAAGTACATTGAATGCATAGGGTATAGTCTTTTTAATAGATGGTGCTGGAAGAACTGGAAATCAATATACAAATGATTGAAACAAGACACTTACCTCACACCATATACAAAAACCCACTCAGCATGGATTAGAGACCTAAGTATGAATCCCAGAATTATAAAGGTCATCAAAGGAACAATAGGGACAAATTTAAGGGCTCTAATACAGGGCACACACAGACTATCAAACATTTTGAAAATTACACAAACAAAGAAGACAAAATAGGCGATTGCGACATACTAATAATTAGAAACTTCTATGCATGAAAAGATTTCACCAAAAGAATGAAAAAGGAGTCCATGGAATGGGAAAATTCTTTTGCAGTGGCACATCAGACTAGGGACTAATTTCTAAAATCTGTAGGAAACTACAGCACCTCTACAAGAAAAAGACAAATAACCTAATTTAAAAAATGGGCGCAGGGCATGAACAGACACTTCACCAAGAAAGACATTCGGGAAGCCAACGAACATATGAAGAAATGTCCACCATCATTAGCCATTAGAGAAATGCAAATCAAAACAGCAATGAGATATCTCACATCAGCAAAAACAGTGAATTTCAAATAAACAGAGGACAATACGTGCTGGTGAAGATTTGGAGAGACTGGGACCCTCCTACATTGCTGGTGGGAATGCAAAATGGTCCAACCCCTCTGGAAAACAGTTTGGCGTTTCCCCAGAAAGTTTGAAACAGAAATACTTTATGATTCAGCATTTCCTCTACTTGGTATATGTCCACAAGAAATATGAGCCAGAACACGAGTTGATACATTCACACCAATGTTCATAGCAGCACTATTCACAATAGCAAAAAAGATGGAGGCAGCCTAAGTGCACATCAATGAAAGAATGAATAACCAAATTTAGGTACATACACACAGTGGAATATTATGCTACCTTGAAGAGTAACAAAGAAGTTGCAAGGCACTTCAGAACAATGGATGAACCTTGAGGATATTATGGTGAATGAAATTAGTCAGTCACAAAAGAACAAATATTGCATAAGGCCATTATTGTAAAGGATTAAGAGAAGATACCCCTACTAAAAGAGAAAAAAAAAAATCTTTGTTGGTTTCCGTGGCTAGGGGAGAGGGTGGTAGAGCACATAGTAGGGGATAGACACATCATAGTTCAGGTGTTGTTGAGGGCAATACACAAGAAGGGGGAAGGGAGTGAAAGGACAAGGTAAATATGGGAACATTTTTGCAGGTTTGCATGGAATAAATGGAACAGAGGTAAATAATGATATATGCTCAAACTTGAAACAACAGGGCTGTGTAATACAGGTATTGAGGCATAGTCTGAATGGGTAAAAGAGTAGACATAATGTTAAGATGCTTGACTGTCTTGTAGAAATTGGTTTCCCTTGCCTACTATTGTAAAACAGACACTTTAGTGAGATAGAAAGGAATATCAAGAAATATGATTACAGAAAGCTTGTAAGCCAGTCTTCAGCCTATAACTGATTGGAATACCTTAAAGGGATTCTAGAACTTGCCCAGTGAAATAAGCTTCTTGCAGAGCCTTTGTAGTGTATAGGACCTTAGGGGGAACCCTGAGCCCCATCCAGAACCTTCAGAGACAGGGCATTCCGGTTTGAAAGTTCTAGCGACCAGCCTGGAACAGCTAGAGCAAAAGAAGGTACTTTTTGAAAGAAAGATCAGCAGGAAAAATCCAAAAATCAAAAATGGCAGTCTGATTGACTACTACAAGAACAAGCAAGTTGTTCACCAGGGAGCCATCAAGGCAAACAATCAAGTCCCTTCAGCACAAACCCCCCTCCAAGACGGAAACTCATAGAGAACACATAAGCAGGCATGAAAACTTTCTGGCAAGCACGTTGGTTTGCTGATGAATGGAAGGCGGAGAAAGGAACAATGAAGAAATAGGCTGAGTTCAAACACGTTCCATAGACTCCCGTTGACCTGGAGATGAGAGCGAGAAGAGGAACAGCTGGTTAGTTCAAAGTGTGGTGAGACCTGGGGATTCCTACTACAAGAAATCAAAAATGGAAGAATATACCATGGACAAGGACATAACCATGGAGAGCTAGAGCTGAGAGTGAAACGTCCAGCTGATATAGTGAGGGGAGATGCACAAGAACATCCAAACTTGTAGATAATATCTATTCGACATAGCTTCAATGGCTTGAAGATCAGAACTCGACTAGAAGAAGATTAAAAAAAAAGAAAGAAAAAAAAAAGTTTTTGAAAAAGGAAACAAGTATAAATTGTTACAATTTTATGAACTTGACCTATACTTACAAATGTAGTAGCTCAAAATACCAAGTGAGGGGAAGGAGTCTTCACATCAAGTATCCATCCTATCTCCTCTGTATACAGGGTTGATAGAGATGAGTTTCTTTAAGATATTGTTTACTTAAAATGGGGGTGGCAGCTATAAAGGCACAAAGTTAATGGCTTACAAGTTTTCAAGAGGGAGTTTAGACTCAGTGTATGGGGAGAGGTAGAATCCCCATTGAATAGGTCTCATCTTGTCTAGATGGGTCTGGTGAAAAGATATGGGGATACAATTCTTATGATTCAATAGTAATTGTTGTCATGACTAATTGTGACCGTCACAACAACAAAGGTAGAACCTCTGTAACAAAAAGGGTAAGTAGTTAATCTTATAGTTGACTCCCATCAAGGGAGAAGAGTGCGAGCAGAATGTTGGACCCTATTCAGAGAAGCAGAGACACCTGAGATGGAGGCAGGGATGAGGACAAGGAGAAATAAAGCAGCTGAGAACTCTAGACTCATGGAGAGAGAAAGGAATTTTTTTGCATTTGGAAGCACAAAGGATCAGTATTGAGCCTACAAGACTCTGGGTTTTCCCTTTGGGTTTCAGTCTTAGAAAATGTTTACCTTGATGGGCTGAATTTCTTTCCTTGATGGCTCCAAGGCAAATGCCTTGCATGGTATTTTCATAGCAAACAGTCTAGCTATTCCAGGTTGATGTGCATGTCTTTTCAAATGGGAATGACCCACCTCCAAAGGTTCTAGGTGAGGCTCAGGATTCCATCTAAGGCCCCATTCTCCTCAAAGTCTTAACAAGAAGCTAATTTCCCTTGACACATTCTAGTACCCATTTAGATAACCCAATCATTTATAAGCTGAAGACAGGCTTACAAACTTTCTGTAATCATATTCCCCAACATTCCTTTCTATCCCATTTACATGTCTATATTACAACAGTAGGCAGGAAAAACCAATATCCATAAAACAGTCAAGCACCTTAACATTATTTCCCCTCCTTTACCCATTCAGATTATGTTTGTATCCTACATCATAAAGCACTGTTGTTAAAAGACTGTGCATACTTCACAATCTACCTCTATCCATCCCATTTAGCCCATGTGTACCTCCCTGTCTTCCCCTGTCATCCCAGTTCATCTATCCCCCTCTCCCTCCTTTTTATTGCCCTCCCTGTCACCTGAGCTATCATGTGTCTATCCCCTAACATGTGAGTTACTCTCTCCTCTGCCCCACCCTGGTAACAATAAATTAATTATTCTTTTAGTATGGAAATATTTTCTTAAGCTCATACAATATAGGTTTATGCAATGTTTGTCCTTTTGTGCCTGACTAATGTCACTCAAGCGTGGCAAAAGTAATGAGGTTGGTCCAGGATCAGGCAGTGTTTCGTTCTGCTGTGCATAAGGTCCCTATAGGTAGGTACTGACTCGATGGCACCTAACAACAACAACAACAACAACAATTTCACTCAGCATTATGACCTCAAGGTTATTCCATGTTATCATGTGTTTTGCGGATTCATCAGTATTCTTCAAGATAGTATAACATTGCATTGTCTGTATGTATCAACGTTTTTGTTTATCCGTTCTTCCATTGATGGACACTTAGGCTGGCTCTGTCTTTTGGCTATTGTGAATAGTGATGAGATTAATATTGATGTGCATATATCTATTCGTGTTCTGGCTCGTATTTCTTGTGAATATATACCAAGTAGAGGAAGTGTCATGCCATTTTCCAGAGTAATTGAACCATTATACAGTCCCACCAGCAATGTAGGAGGATCCCAGTCTTTCCACACCCTTACAAGTATTTGTAAGGAACTCTGGTAGCGTAGTGGTTACTAATCGGGCTGCAAGCCGCAAGGTCAGCAGTTCGAAACTACCAGCGGTTCTGTGGGAGAAGGATGAGGCGGTCTGCTCCCGTAAAGATTTACAGCCACGGAAACCCTGTGTAGGGTCGCTATGAGTCGGAACCAACTCCACGGCACATAACAACAACAACAACAACAAACAGTATTTGTTGTCCTCTGCTATTTTGAACTTCACTGTTACTGCTGCTGTGAGGTGGTATTTCATTGTTTGAATTTACACCTATCTAAAAGGAGCTCTGGTAGCGTAGTGGTTACGAATCGGGCTGCGAACCTTAAGGTCAGCGGTTCGAAACTACCAGCCGCTCCGCGGGAGAAAGATGAGGCTTTCTACTCCCGTAAAGATTTACACCCTCGGAAACCCTGTACAGGGTCGCTATGGGTCGGACCCGACTCGATGGCACTTAACAACAACAACAACAACAATGGCTGGCTGGTCAGCAGTTCGAAACTACCAGGTGCTCCGCGGGAGTAAGATGAGGCTTTCTGCTCCTGTAAAGATTTACAGCCTCAGAAACCCTGTACAGGGTCGCTATGGGTCGGAACCTACTCGACGGCACTTAACAACAACAACAATGGCTAATGGCATTTAAAAACAACAACAATGGCTAATGATTGTAAACACTTCTTCATATATTTGTTGGTTACCTGAATGTCTTGCTTGGTGAAGTGTCTGTCTGTTCAAGTCCTATGCCCATTTCTTCTTTGAATTTTTTTTTTTTTTTTTCTGGTAGAGGGGTTGTAGTTTCTTATAGATTTTAGAAATTAGTCCCTTGTCTGATATGCCATTGCAAAACTGTTTCCCCAGTCTGTGGGCTCCAACTCTACTCTTTTGGTGAAATCTTTTGTTGCACATATTTTTCTAACTTTCAGTATGTTTCAGTCATCTGTTTTGTTCTCTATCGTTTCTGTGTTTTTTTGATGTGTTTTATAGTGAATGGACGCCATGTATTAGAGTCCGTAAATTTGTCTTTATGTTTTAAATGGACTATCTTTATAGTTCTGGGACTTACATTTAGATCTTTAATTTAATTTAATGTTGAGCTATTTTTATACATGATGTGAGATATAGGTCTTGTTTCATTCTTTGCAAATCAATTTCTAGTTTTGTCAGCACCATTTGTTGAAGAGACTATCTTTTCCACATTTAATACATTAGGCTCTTTTCAAAGATCAGTTGTTGTATGTGGATGTGTTTACTTCTGGGTCCTCAATTCTGTTCCATTGATTTATACATCTTTCATTGTACCAAAGCCAGGCTGTTTTTTGTTTTGTTTTTCTATTGGTATATAAGGAATAATTTAATTTGGGAATGTATAAGGTGTTGCAACTTTTACAGGGTTTTATGAAGGTGGTGGGATTTTGAGTCAAGAAATCGCATTTATAAACAAAGGAACAATCTATCCCCATGCAAAAGTCTACACAGGCCAATCTTATAAGGAACAAAAAGCAAAACACTAGAGAGAAAGACTCTTAGCCATCATCTGCTCCTATTTTATTATTTAACAGATGGGGAAAACAAAAGTGACTCATGGTTTTCTAGAAATTTTAAATGCTACCAAATCTAGGGCTTTATAAATTCCATCTCAGCTATATCTGGAATTGTGATACTATATACAAGAACAGACATTAGAAAAAACCTTTTCCAGGATTAATGAAAATCAAATAACTTTGGGTCACAATAACTCAGAAGACAAGAAAGGATCCCATACTACAGGAATTTATCTTGACTTGATAGCACTGAGCAATATCTATGAATTATGAACTTCAAGATAATACTGAGTTATATGTTTCCAAGTTTGAACTACAGGTATAACCTAAAAGAACTCAGGAAAAAAGTTTCTAATTTCAAAAGACACATAGTAAATAAACTGGAGTAAATATCAATAGTACCTACTTATACACAAGCTAAATCGGAATTAACAAACTGAGAGTCTATTTTAGTCCTGGCCTTATCACATAATAGGGAGAAGATCTTGATTTACAAACTAGTCTTCTTTGATCTCTTTTTCAAGGAACTTCTATACCTCAGCATGTACAGTACAGTTGGGTTGTAAAGTAAAAATCACAACTTTTCTTCTTCTGTGTGGTATCAACTGGCTAAAAACAAGGCATTCGTAGGATTGGCTGTAAAATTGATTTTAAAATAATTTAATCCATTAAAGAAATTAAAGATTAGAAATAACATGCTTAGTCCACACAAGTTCAACTTCTTTTAGTCACTTTGTGAATTTTGAATTGACTCCCATTAAGTAATAGATAGAATACCTTGTATGTATTTGGTGTAGAAATTTAAAAAGTGAGGCTAAATCAGGCTTTTACCTTGACAGTCCAATGTGTATTTGTACTTAAAATGCCAGTTTTGTATACAAACTAATATGTAAACTTGAAAGCAGTGAGTTTGACACCTTCCAACTGACTGCTTAATCCTGCTGGATCAAAATAGCTTGAGGGTCTACATACTCTATAAAGCCAAGATTGCTGCTGATATAACTATAGGAAAGTACTCTAAAACTACCCTCTTCCAAAAACCAAACATGAAGAAGAGTTTTCATAAAAATTCAAGTTGTCTTTTGTTTAAATCCTCTCATTTTAGGTGATACTAACAGCATTGTTAATAAGCAGAATTAGTTTTGAGGTACCTACAGTTTTTAATTTGTATTCCATCAATTCCTGGTGCCTTGACCTTTGCCAATTCCTTCAATGCACCTTGAACTTCTTCCTTCAGTATCATTGGATCTTGATCATATGCTACCTCTTGAAATGGTTGAACATTAGCCATTTCCTTATGGTACAGTGACTCTGAGTATTCCTTCCAACTTCTTTCGATGCTTTCTGTATCATTCAATAATTTGCCCAGAGAAACCTTCAGTAATGAAAGTTGAGGCTTGAGTTTTTTTTAGGTCCTTCAGCTTGAGAAATGCTGGGCTTGTTCTTCTCTTTTGTTTTTCTGACTCCAGATTGTTGCACATTTCATTGTAACATTTGACTTTGTCTTCTTGAGCTGACTTTTGAAATTTTCTGTTCAACTCTTGTAGCTCCTCATTTCTTCCATTTGCTTTAGCATCTCTGCACCGGAGAACAAGTTTCAGTGTCTCTTCTAACATCCATTTTGACCTTTTCCTTCGTGCTTGTCTTCTTAATGACTTTTTGCTTTCTTCCTGTATGGTGTTCTTGATGTCATCCCACAACTCTTCTGGTCTACGGTCTTTAGTGTTCAACGTATCAAATCTGTTCTTCAGATGATCTCTAAATTCAGGTGGGATATAGTCAAGGTCATATTTTGGCTCTTTCTTCAGTTTCAGTTAGAAATTGCATATGAGCAATTGATGGTCTGTTCCACAATCTGGCCCTGGCCTTGGTTTGACTGATGATATGGAGCTTTGCCATCATCTCTTTCCACAGATGATGTCAATTTGATTTCTTTGTATTCCATCTGGTGAGGTCCATGCATATAATCATCTCTTATGCTGTCTAAAGAAAGTGAGGTAGCACTGGAGGAACTAACTTATCTATGCCAAGAAATTTGGAAGAGATCTGTATTTGTGCCCATTCCAAAGAGAGGTGACCCAATGGACTGTGGAAATCATTGGACAATATCTTTGATATCCCATGCGAGTAAAGTTTTTCTAAAGGTAATACAGAAATGGCTGCAAGCATACATTGACAGAGAACTTCCAGAGGTTCAAGCCAGATTCAGAAGAGGCCATGGAACCAGGGATATAATTGCTGATGTCCGATGGATCTTAACCGAAAGCAGAGAATATCAGAAAGATGTTTACCTGTGCTTTATTGATTACGCAAAGGCTTTCAATTGTGTGCATCATGACAAGCTATGGACAACATTGAAAAGTACGAGTATTCCAGAACACTTAATTGTACTCATGAGAAATCTGTACCTGGACCAAGAAGCAGTTGTTCAAACAACATGGGAACACTGAATGGTTTAAAATTAAGGAAGGTGTGCGACAGGGTTGTATTCTTTCACCATATTTATTTAACCTGTATGCTGAGCAAATAATCTGAGAAACCGGGTTATATGAAGAAAAACGTGGCATTAGGATTGGAAGAAAGCTCATTAACAACCTATGATTTGAAGATGATAACAACCTTGCTTGCTGACTGTGAAGAGGACTTAAAATATTTACTGATGAAGATCAAAGAGCACAGCCTTCCTTGTGGATTGCATCTCAAAGTCAAGAAAACAAAAATCCTCACCACTGTACCAGTAAACAACATTCTCATCAACAGTGAAAAGATTGAAGTTGTCAAGAACTTTATTCTTCTTGGATCAACTATCAACACTTACGGAAGCAGTAGTCAAGAAATCAAACAGTGTATTACAGTAGGCAAATCTGCTGCATAAGACCTCTTTAAACTGTTGAAGAGCGAAGATGTCAGCTTGAGAACTAAGGTGTGCCTGATCCAAGCCATGGTATTTTCAATAACCTCATATGCATGCGAAAGCTGGACAGTGAATAAGGAAGACCTTAGAAGAATTGATGCTTTTGAGTTATGGTGTTGGAGGAGAATATTGAAAGTGCCATGGGCTTCCAAAAGAACAAACAGATCTGAGTTGGAAGAAGTGCAGCCAGAGTGCTCCTTGGAGGCCAGGATGGCCAAACTTTGTCTCTCATACTTCGGACATATTGTCAGAAGGGACCAGTTACTGGAGAAAGATATCATGTTTGGTAAGGTGGAGGGTCAGAGACAAAGAGGAAGACCCCCAATGAGATGGATTGGCAAAGTGGCAGCATCAATGGGCTCAAGCGTGACAATTGTGAGGTTGGCCCAGGATCGGGCAGTGTTTTGTTCTGTTGTCCATGAGTCGGTACCAACTCGATGGCACCTAACAACAACAGCAACAGTTTCTACTAATGAAAGTTTCTTCTATTTGGGGGTCAATTCATAGCATGTGTCCAGTTGATACATTTAAAGTTGCTGATTTTGGGGGGTTGGGTGAGAGGTGGGATGAAAAGGCAAAAACAGTTTTTAAAAAACAACAACAGTAAAATAAGAGCACATCTTCAGAGTTCATTTAGAAGTCAGTATCCAAGGTAAAAGATTTATCTGTAGGACTTAATATCATTGACATCCTCTGATATTTACCTACTCTCTTCTCAAACTATGCAGTCAATTGAGCTAGAATATTGGTGCAAAAGAATTAAAAAAAGATTCTTCCACTGCTGCAATCCCCAATCCAGCTTCTTTGTCCAGCTTCTTTGTCCCCAATCCAGCGCAAGGCCTAATCTGCCTTCTTCTTCACACAAGATATTGTTTCAATGGCATCAAAGACAAATTCCTTTTCCTTGTAATCTTTAATGTAAGTGTCATTACAGATACTATGTATTTCAGAATATATGTTATCCATGGTAATTTGGAAGCCAAAGAAACAGTGGGCTTCTGTAATCTGAGTTTCTTGGCTAAATCACTCCACTAAGTTTTCATTCACTATGCCATTCCTTGCTGCAAAGAACACCAGTGCATATGATATAAAGTATTTCTCCTCAGGCTTCAGGGCTTCCTAGTGCTGAATGTCCTCAGAAAGATCCACCTCCTCAGTGGTCCAAAAAGAAGCCTCAGCTTTCTTGTACATCTGGTAAATAGCATGGTATTCATTGGGAAAGATGACAAAGCCCCAATGATTTTCTCGCAGCAATGGTTCATGCTCTTTGGTGAAAGTAGGAAATTTTGTGTCCAGCTCCTGGAGGATCTTCCTTGTGACCTTGCTCGCCAGAATGCAGGTACTGCTGAGGGATGGAAGAATGTTCTCCTCTTCTGCCAGGCTAAGCCCTTTTATGACATAAAACTAGGGTTGCTGATGGTCAATGGTGCTGAGTAGGAAGTGAACTGAGAGCATGGTTCTGGCATAGGAATCTGTGTAGAAACAAGAGGAGATCACAGAAAACCTCAGAAACGGGGCCAAAAATCAGGCTGTTTGGACTACTGTGGCCCTGTGGTAAATTTTGAAATCAGGAAGTGAGAGACCTCCAACTTTGTCCTTCTTCATAAGCAGTACTTTGCTTATCTGAGTTTTCTTTCCCTTTCACATGAAGTTAATAAACATTTTTTTTCATCTCTTAAAAAGTATGTTGTTGGAATCTGAATTGGGATTGCCTTATACCTGTAGATTGCTCTGGGTAGTATTGGCATTTTTACAATATTTTCCCCTATCCATGTGTATGGTATATTCTTCCATTCTTGTAAATCCATTTTTATTTCTTATAGTCACTACTATAATATAATTTGTAATTTTCTTTATATAGGACTTTTGTTTTTCTGGTTAGATTTATTCCTAAATGTTTCATTCTTTGAGTGGCTATTACAAATGGTATTGTTTTCCTAATTTCCTTCTCAGATATGGTTTTATTTGTATAGAGAAATCCAACTGATTTTTTTTATGTTGCTCTTGTACCCTGTCATTTTGCTGATCTTCCAATGAATTTCTGTAGTTTTTTTACTAATTCTCTGGGATTTTCTATATATAATATCATTTCATCTGCAAATAGAAAGACTATTCCTCTTTGCCAATGTGGATGCTCTTAATTTTTCTTTCTTGCCTTATAGCTCTACCTAAGACTTTGAACACAATATTAAATAGTAGTTGTGATAAAGGGCATCCTTGGCTGGTTCCTGTTCACAAAGGACATGCTTTCAGTTTCTTTCCATTAGAGTGACGTTTTTGCCTCTTTTCCATTCATTTTGCCTCTATGCTCTTAATTATGTAGTGAAATTTTCCTTCAATTCCTACTTTGTTGAGTGCTGTTATCAGGAATGGTTGTTGGATTGTGCCAAATGCCTTTTCTGCATCAATCTATATAATCATGTGGTTCTTTTATATTATTTATTTATGTGGTGAATTACATTGATTGTTTTTCTATTATTGAACCATCCTTGCATCTCTGATTTGAATCTGGTTTGGTCATGGTGCATTATTTCTCAATATGTTGTTGAGTTCTACTGGCTAGGATTTTGTTGAAAATTTTGCTTCTATGTTCATGAGGTCTACAATTTTCTTTTTCGGTGATGTCCTTCCCTGGTTTTGGTATGAGGATTATACTTGCTTCATAGACCGTATATGCTTGGTACACTTTTTTTCCATCATTTAATTTTTAATCTATTCCTGTGTGTGTGTTCCATGTGTCTCTTGTAGACAACATATTGAAGGATCCTGTTTTCTTACCAAGTCTGCTCATCTCCATGTCTTGACAGGTGCATTGACATTCAGTATAATTATCAATAAGTATGGATTAATTACTGTCATTATGCTGTTTGTTTCTTGAGGTGCTGCTGGTTTCTTTGTTCTGTAATCTTTCCTGTGCTGAATTCATTTTTTGGTTGTTCTTTTTCTTGTCAATTTCTTCATAGTTTTAATATTTCCTTAATTTTCCTGGACGTTCCTTTTCTTGATTTGATGTCAAGATGTATTAACTTTCTTTGAGGTTACCTTATATTTTATTAAGTTCTTCCTCTTTTTATTTGAGTGTGTTTAATTCTGAGACCTAACTCGCCTCCTCACCACCTGGGTCTCAATGAGTATACATTTCTTTCTTTTGCTTTGTAGCTGTCCTGAACATACACTGACCTCCCAGATCCCCAAATTTCATTCTCATAGTTTTGTTCTGCTCTGGATTCTTCCATCTCTGGATTGAGTTCCTGTGTTGTTTCCACGTAAGTCAATTTCTGGGTTTTGTCTGCTCTTGTTGGTTCTTGGTCCACCAATGGCTTATTAATAATACCCTTTTTCAACATTATAAATGATTAATATACACGTGAACGTCACCAGACAGAATACATAGGATTCCAATAGATTGCATCTATGGAAAGAGATGATGGAAAAGCTCTATATCTTCAGTTAAAATAAGGTCAGGAAGCAACTGTACAGTGAATCATTCATTGATCTTTTGCAAGTTCAGGTTTAATCTGAACTTAAATTAAAATAAGTTCATGAAAAATTAGTCCACCAGGGTAAACCTCTTTCTAAGACTGAAATCAAAGAGAACACACAAGCAGTCTTGTAACCTTGCTGGTGACTGCCCTGGTCAACTGGTGAGTGGAATTGTGGGAAATGTAGCAATGGGCTTAGATTGGCCATGCTCCATAGACACACCTTGAGTTGAGAAAGAGAAGAGGATGTGTTGACTGATTTGAAGTTCAGGGATATGTGTGAGCTCCCAATCCCAAGAACACTAATCTTGTCACTGGGAGTTAGAGTTAAGAGTGAATTGATCAGCAGGTCTGAAGATGGGGAGGCATGCAAGAATTCCCAAACTTTCAGATAGCACCCATTTGACCAAACTTGAATCGTTTCCTGACCAGAATTCGAACAGATGAAGATAAAGAAGTATGATACAGGAAGCAAGCATAAATTGCTACAACCTGATCAACTGGACCTTTGCTTATGGATGAAATTGCCCAAAATTCAAACGTAAAGGGAAGAATTCTTCATATCAAGGGCAAAGTGTGCCTCCTCAGTACACAGGGTTGATAGTGATGGGTAACTTAAACTCTGGCTATCGAAATGTGGGGATGGGGAGGAGGATATAAATGCATAAAGTGATTGACTTACAAGCTTTCATGAGATTGCTTAGTGTTAGAAGAGGGAAGTAAGATTAAAAACCCCACTGAATAGTTTCCCTCTTGTCCATATGGGTCGAGTGATGAGGCGGAAAGGACTTATAATTCAATTGTAATTGTTATCAGGTCTAATGGTGATTGTAACAACTGTAAATGTAGAAGAGGTGTAACTAAAAGGGGGCCAGCATTTAATCTGTCATTTCAGGAACAGATGCTCTTAGGACCATCAAGAAGGAAGAGCATGAAAAATGGCAACAACAGAGATGGTGGCAGAGGTTATGACATAGAGAGACAGAGCAGCAGAGGACTATAGGCCCATGACCTGAGAAAGGCAGTGTGACTGTGGGCAGGAGGCTGGCTTGCAAAATGTGCCTTTTGGAAAATGAAATGAGTATATATTTTCAATGTAGCTCTGGTAGAGTAGTGGTCACAAATTGGGCTGTGAACCACAAGGTCAGCAGTTCGAAACAACCAGCTGCTGTGTGGGAGAAAGATGAGGCTTTCTGCTCCCGTATAGATTTACAGCCTTGGAAACCCTGTTCAGGGTCTCTATGGGTCGGCACCGACTCCATGGCACTTAACAACAACAACAATGTGTACATTTAATAAAAATGAAAAAGAAGTAAATACTGTTAGCTGATGGTTAATGGAGGGGATTGTAATTGTAATCATTGCAATGATTTGCTGAATGTAAAACTGATGTGCTGTCCTATAAATCCTCATTCACTCAAATCACAATAAAAGCTTTAAAACAAAACAAATAGAAAAAAAAATTAGTTTAGGATTTCCAGTTCCGGGGGCTACACCCAGGAGAGGAGGTAGGGAAAGCTCTGATGAGAAAGGAAGGGGATCTCACGAAGGAAACATTCATATACCAGACCCACGGCTTTTGGACTATCATAAAATCTAGTATTTCAGTCTTCAGAACTTGCATTTTTGAGAAATCACGCTGCTAAGGAAAAAACGGGCATTTTGGAAATCTCCCGCGGGATGCGGGGTCTCTCTGGCGACTGCAGAGTTTAGAGGGCAGGGCTAAGGCCAGCTGGTTCAGAAAGCAGCATTTCCAGCAGGAAGGGAAAAAAGGGGGACCTTGAACAAAAAAGACACAAGAAGTGACATAGCTCCCCCCCCCCCAAATCTCCCTGTCCTGGCTTAAGATCTCAGCAAAATCAGTTTACCCACGGCACAGAGAGATAAAACAGGCGGCGAGTTTTGACATCATTTGCCATCCACTGGCCCCAATCTGAAGCCCTGCATCTAAGCAGCCCTGCCCCAAATGTTCTGGCAGGACAGGGAACAGAAAAAGTTAGCCAAAGCTGCATCTCCACTCCAAAGAGGTGATTTCTGTCCATGTGTTTATATTACTTCTGCTTTTGGTCCTTTTGATCACACATCTTTCCCGGAGGTGGGAGCTTTTCCTCCTTACCTAACCTAAGAAGAAGCAGCAATCATGGCCATATAGCCAAGCTATAAGCAAACAACATAATACTACACCACTAAGACAAGACCCAACAACACCTGCTACGCATTACAGACAATAAGGGAAGCCCATCTCCTGATCATATTAATAATAATAATAATAATAATAATAACCATGACCAATAAGAAACAATCTACTTTATCGAAACACATCCAAAACCAGAAGAGAGCAGCAGATGCAAATGAGCTGGAGACAGACAAAAGCTTTATAGAGGAGGAGAAGCAGGTTAAGGATATGACTGAGAGGGAATTCAGAAGAATGATATGGAAACAAATTCAAATACACTGAAAAGGGGTCAAGGAAAATAAGGAAGAAGTAAGGAAAATACTGCAGGAACAATCAAATAAGATTGACACAGCATTGGAAACAATTCAAAACCTTCAAAAAGATATACAGGGGATCAATAATAAGATATAAGAAATAGACAATAGGCTGAAAGGGGAAAGGAGCAGACTAGAAGA
Source organism: Chrysochloris asiatica (assembly GCF_000296735.1). Taxonomy (NCBI): domain Eukaryota; kingdom Metazoa; phylum Chordata; class Mammalia; order Afrosoricida; family Chrysochloridae; genus Chrysochloris; species Chrysochloris asiatica. Next base: position 3,659,214 of record NW_006408719.1, on the reverse strand, counting down.
GATGAAAGCCAGAACTAGTGAACTAGAAGACAAATCTCTCAATACTGCCAAGGTAGAAGAGAAAGCGGCAAAAAGGATTAAAGAATCTGAAGACAGTCTAAGATTCATGCTGGATAACATGAAAAGGAATAATGTAAGAATTATTGGCATTCCGGAACAAGAAGAAGCAGAGAAATACACAGAGAAGATAGTTGTAGAGCTTCTGGAAGGAAATTTCCCTAACATCTTGAAAGACGAGAAGATAAACATTCAAGAAGCCCAACGTAACCCAGGAAGGAGAGACACCAAAAGAAAGTCTCTAAGACATATAATAATAAAGCTCTCCAAAATCAAAGACAAGAAACGAATTCTAAAAGTGGCCAGGGAGAAGTGAAATATAACTTATAAAGGCAAGCAAATTAGATTAAGCTCTGACTATTCAGAACAAACTATGCAGACAAGAAGGCAATGGGGAGACATATACAAAGCACCAAAAGAAAAAGAAAAAAAAACAAAACAAAACTGTCAACCAAGAATCGTCTATTCAGCAAAACTATCAAACAAAAATGGTGGTGCAATCAAAACATTCCAAGATAAACAGAATCTGAGAGATTTTATCAAAACCAACCCAGCACTTCAAAACATCCTAAAGCAAGTTCTGTGGACAGAGAACCGAAAAGAACAGAAAAAAACAGAGATTAACAGGTATGACAATACCACCTGGAACACAGCCAACAGATAGTGGAGTCCAGAACAGAAAGAGACTACTACAACAAACTCAAAGGAATGGGGAAATCAACTGTAGGCCAAAAACATATCAATTCAAAGAAGGGACAAATGCAGCAACGGAAGCCCAGCTGGTGGGGATGCCAGGTAAATTACAGGTTACAATGGAGTACCCTAAATGCAGAGAAAAGTTAGTAGACTACAAGGTAACCCCAAAGAAAGTTAACACTCCATAACATATCATAAAAACAAATTCCCAAGCAGAACAAGTGAACAGAGAAACTAGGAAGACTGACCAGAAACAACTCAAAGGACATAAAGCCAAGAAAGAAAGCAGAACCAAGAAACAAACAGCACCGCCAAAAAAGTAACATAATGACAGCAATCAATTCATACTTATCAATAATTACATTGAATGTCAATGGATTGAATGCACCAGTGAAGAGACAAAGAGTGGCAGAATGGATAAGAAAACAAGATCCATCAATATGCTGCCTGCAAGAGACATACCTTACACACAAAGACAAAAACAGACTAAAAGCTAAAGGTTCGAAAAAAATCTACCAAGCCAACAGCAGCAATAAACAAGCAGGAGTCACAATAATAATCTCCGACAAAGTAGACTTTAAGATAAAAACCAGCATAAGAGACAAAGAAGGACACTATCTCATGATCAAAGGGTCATTTGAGCAAGATGACATAACCATAATAAACATATATGTTCTCAAAGAAAGAGCACCAAGATACGTAAAGTAAACCTTAATGGAATTGAAGAAAAAAATATAAATCCACAATTCTAGTGGAAGATTTCAACACACCACTCTCAAAAAGGAATAGAACAACCAGAAAGAAACTCGATAATGCTACATAGGAACTTAACAACACAATCAACCAACTTGACCTCATAGATGTATACAGAGCATTCTATCCAACAACGGCACAATACACATTCTTCTCTAGTGTGCATGGAACATTTTCCAGAATTGACCACGTATTAGGTCACAAAGCAAGCCTCCATAAATTCAAAATCATTAAAATTCTACAGAGCATCTTCTCAGACCACAATGCTATAAAACTAGAAATCAACAATTAGAAGGCCAAAACAATAAAGTCGAATATATGGAAACTGAACAACACCCTGCTGAAAAGAAGGGTAAAAGAAGAAATTAAACGTGAATTCACAAAGTTTCTAGAAACAAACGAGAATGAAAACACAACATCCAAAAACTTTGTGACATGGCATAAGCAGTCCTGAGAAGACAATTTATTGCAATAAATGCACACATCCAAAAAGAGAAAAGAGCCAAAATCAACACATTAACACAGCATCTTCAACAGTTAGAGGGAGACCAGCAGAGGGAATCTACAGTCACCAAAAGAAGGGAAATAATAAAGATAAGAGCAGAAATAAATGAGATGGAAAACCAAAAAACTGTAGAAAGAATCAACAGAACAAGAAGCTGGTTCTTTGAAAGGATTAATAAAATTGACAAACCATTGGCAAAACTAACTAAAGAAAAGAGGGAGAGGACACAAATAAATCGCATTAGAAACCACACAGGGGAAGTTACAACAGAACAAAATGAAATAAAAAAGATAATAACCGAATACTATGAAGAGCTGTACTCCAACAAATTTGAAAATGTGGATGAGATGGATACATTTCTAGAAAAACATGACCTACCTAAAGTTACTCAGACTGAAGTAGAAAATTTGAACAAACCCATAATAAAAGAAGAAATTGACAAAGTAATCAAAAAACTCCCGACCAAAGAAAGCCAGGCCCTGATGGCTTCACGGGTGAGTTCTACCAAACATTCAGAGAAGAACGGTCACCAATTCTACCCAAATTATTCCAGAACATAGAAGAGGATGGAAAACTCCCTAATATTTTTTTTTTATGAAGCAAGCATAACCCTCATACCAAAACCAGGGAAAGACATCACTAAGAAAGAAAATTATGGAACAATATCCTCCATGAACATAGACGCAAAAATTCTCAACAAAATCCTAGCCATCAGAATCCAACAGCACATCAAAAAAAATAATACATCATGACCAAGTGGGTTTCATAAAAGGGATGCAAGGATGGTTCAACATCAGGAAAACAATCAGCGTAATCCATCATTTAAATAAGAAACAGGGAAAGAACCACATGACCATATCAATTGATGCAGAAAAGCTTTTGGCAAAATCCAACACCCATTCCTGATAAAAACACTCAACAAAGTAGGAATTGAAAGGAAATTCCTCAACATAATCAAGAGCATATATATAAAACCAAGAGCCTACATCATGCTCAACAGAAAGAAAATGAAATCCTTCTCCCTGCGAACAGGAAACAGAGAAGGATGCCCTTTATCACCGCTCCTATTCAATATTGTGCTGGAAGTTTTAGCCAGAGCTATAAGGCATGATAAAGAAATCAAAGGCATCTGAATTGGCAAAGAGGAAGTAAAACTCTCCTTATTTTCAGACAGTATTGTCCTATACATAGAAAACCCCAAACTCAGTAAAAAAAAAAAAACAAAAAAAAAAACAACTATTAGACCTCATCAAAAGATTCAGCAAAGTGGCAGGATATAAGATTAACATACAAAAATCAATTGGATTATAGCAATAGCAATAGCGATGAAAAGGACATTAGGAAAGCAATACCATTGACAATAGCCACGCAAAGGATGAAATACTTAGGAATAAACATAACCAGAGAAACAAAGGACTTATGCAAAGAAAATTACAAAGCACTACTACAAGAAACCAAAAGAGACCTACAGAAGTGGAAGAACATACCAGGTTCCTAGATAGGAAAACTCAACATCGTGAAAATGTCAATACTATCCAGAGCAATTTACACATACAATGCAATCCCAATCTGGATTACAACAACATTCTTCAAAGAGATGGAAAGGACAATTACTAAATTTATATGGAAAGGTAAGAGACCCAGGATAAGCAAAGCACTGCTTAAAAGGAAGAACAAGGTTGGCGGTCTCTCACTCCCTGATTTCAAACTTTACTACATGGCTATGGTGGTCAAAACAAAATGAAAGAGACATTGATTAATGGAACAGAATCGAGAATCCAGATAATAACCCAACCACTTATGGCCAAATGATTTTCAACAAAGTTCCTAGGCACATTGCATGGGGAAGAGACAGTCTCTTTAACAAATGGTGCTGGAAGAACTGGAAAGCAATTTGTAAAAAAGTGAAACAAGACCTTTGCCTTACACCCTGTACAAAAATGAACTCAACATGGATTAAAGATCTAAATGTGAATCCTAAAATTATGAAGATCATCAATTAAAAACTAGGGACAAATGTGAGGGCACTAATCCAGGGCATATACAAATTGCCACACATTTTGAAAAGTACATAGACAAAATAGATGCGTAGGACATACTAAAAATTAAAAACCTGTGTGCATCAAAAGACTTAACCAAGAGTAAAAAGGGAACCTACAGACTGGGAAAAAATCTTTTGCAATGACATATCAGATAATGGACTCATATCTAAAATATATAGGAAAATACTACACATCTACAAAATTAAGACAAATAACCCAATAAAGAAATGGGCACAGGATATGAACAGACACTTCACCAGGGAGGAGATCCGGGCAGCCAACAAACATTTGAAGAAATGTTCATGATCACTAGCCATTAGAGAGATGCAAATCAAAACAACAATGAGATCTCATCTCACACCAGCAATAACAGCAAAGATCAAAAAAGTTGAGGACAATAAATGCTGGCGGGGATGTGGAGAGACTGGGACACTCCTGCATTGCTGGTGGGACTGCAAAATGGTCCAACCTCTCTGGAAAGCAATATGGCGCTTCCTCAGAAGGTTGAAAAGAGAAATACCATTCGATCCAGCAATTCTTCTACTTGGTATTTACCCACAAGAAAAACGAGCCACAACACGGGTAGATGTATGCACACCAAAGTTCATAGCTGCACTATTTACAATAGCAAAAAGCTGGAGACAGCCAAAGTGCCCATCACCTGAAGAATGGATAAACAAACTGTGGTACATACACACAATGGAATATTATGTTACCTTGAAAAATAACAAGGAGCTACATGCCACTACCTAACATGGATGAACCTTAAGGACATTATGTTGAGTGAAATTATTCGGTCACAAAAGGAGAAATATGGCATAGGACCACTCCTGTAAAAGACTAAGAAAAAGAACCCATACTAATCCACCAAAGTGGGTTTTTAGCTGGTTACTGGGACGTAGGGGTAGGGCTAGGGGAGGGAGGGGTAGTTGGAGCACAGAGAAAGGAATAGACACAGGAAAGTTTGGGCATTGGGGAGGGGTGCAATATACAAGAAGGGAGAGGGGAATGGAGGAACAAAGCATATGGAAGAACAATTAGGCATGTTTGAATGGGCTAAATAGGACAGAGGTAAATAATGATGTAGGCACAACCTTGGAACAACAGGGCTCTGGGATACAGAGATTGGGACATGGCTGGCAGGGGGAAAAGGGAGGAATAATGTTAAGATGCTTGGCTGTCTTTTGAATCTGGGTTTTCAGTGCATTATATTATAAAATAGACACTGGAGGGGGAGAGAAAGGAATAGCCAGAAATATCACCACAGAAAGCTTGTAAGTCTGTCTTCTGCCTATTACTGATTGGAATCCCTAAAGTGAGGCTACAACGTGCCCAGTGAAGGAGGTTTCCTGAGAAGCCTCTGCATTACATAAGACTATAGGTGGAAGCCTGAACCACATCCAGACCTTCAGAGATGGGAAATTTCCACTTGTAAGAGCAAGCAGACCAGCACGGAGCAACTAGAAAAACAGAAGATACTTCTTGAAAGAAAGACATACAGGAAAAATACAAAACAATAGAGGCAGACCGACTCTTACTACAAGAACAAGCAAGTTGCCTGCCCAGGAGACATCAAGGCAAGTGGTCAGATCCCCTCAGTGCAAATCCTCTTCCAAGACTAAGACGCAATGGGAATACACACTCTGATTGGCGACCACACATGTCACCCATAACGGGAAGTGAGGGAAAAACAGCAATGAAGCGGTGAGCTAAGTCCTACAACATTCAATAGACTCTTGTCAATCCAGGTGGAGACCTGGTTGGCCAGCAGTGTGGCAAGACCTGGGGACTCATGGTCTCAGAGTCAGTGACAACAGTCACAGAGGATTAGAGTGGAAAGGGAAGTGTCCAGCTGATAAGAAGAGAACAGATAGAAGCAAGAACACCCACATGTGTAGATAATATCCATTTGACCTGGCTCCAATGACTGGATGATCAGAGTTCAACCCAAAGAAGAAAGAAGAGGAAAAAAAGCGTCATCT
>NW_006408719.1:3639565-3645540 GCF_000296735.1 Chrysochloris asiatica | reverse complement strand
AGCTCAGGCACCCCTATAGTCACCAGAATGGAGGTGAACAGACAGCAAGGGACCAATGAACAGCTACCAAAAGAAAAGAATGTCCACACCTTTATCTCAGTGGTTCTGCCAGGCATCTGTGGCTGCTCCAATCCTTCCCCCACATGGTCTCACCCAAAATGGCGGCTCCTGGAGCAGCCGAGCATCCCGGACTAGAAAGTAATAGAGTTCTTGCTTGTGCCACAAACTCACCCATCTGTGAGCCTTCCAACCTTCTAAATATTCGTTTATATGTGGTTCAGAGTTCTGAGACCATCCCCTGAGCCTGCTTGGTCGGGTATTCTGTGTTGATGTTGGCGGAGCTCTTTACTACACGTCCACCTGATCTGCCATCTTTTTTCTCCTCAGTTTCAGAGTCTTTTATGACACCCATTTTAGTTTTTTCCTTTTTTCTTGTCTTCTTAATGGCCTCTAGCTTTCTTCCTGTGTGATGTTCTTGATGTCATCTCGCAAGTCTTCTGTTCTTCCAGATGATCTCTAAATTCAGGTGGGATATACTCAAGGCCATATTTTGGTTCTCTTGGATTTGATTTAATATTTTTCAGCTTAAGCCTGAACTTGCATATGGGCACCTGATGATGTGTTCCACAGTCTGCCCTGGCCTTGTTTTGGCTGATGATATGGAGCTCCCCAACATCTCATTCCACAGATGTAGTCAATTTGATTTCTATGTATTCCATCTGGTGTGATCCATGTGTATACTCATCTTTTATATTGTTTTTAAAAGTTAATTGTAATAAAGAAGTCATCAGTCTTGCAAAATTTTATCATGTGATCTCCAGCATCTTTCTGTAACCAAGGTAATTTTCCGACTGCTCACGCTACTTCCTCTTGTTTCCAACTTTTGCATTCTAATCACCAGTAATTATCAGTACATCTTGAGGTACATGCTTGATTAATTTCAAATTCTTCAATTTTGTCATCACTGACTTTAGTGGTTGGTACATACATTTGAAAAATAGTTGTATTAACTAGTCTTCCTTGTTGCTGTTGTTAATGCTATAGTAGAGTCGGTTCTGACTCATAGCAATCCTGTGTAAGGTTTCTGAGGACCAGCCAGTGTGTTTGAACTGCCGACTTTGTGGTTCGCAATCCAGTACTGATCCTACAACGGGACATTATCTTATCATAGAATTATATAATTCAAGACAGATCTTGAAAAGTACTTTTTAATGATGAATGTGACACCATTCCTTTCCAATTTGTCATTCCTGCTATAGTAACACACGTGATAGTAAGATTCAAAATCCCTAATGCCAGTCCATTTCAGCTCACTAATGCCTAGGATATAGATTTTTTTTTTTTATTGATCATATTTTTATTAAATGCAGAAGAAAGAACAATGGTAAACAAATACATAATTTCCCAAAAGGCTGCTTTGTGATAAAGTACAAACACATAGTGTTCATGGATTCTTTAAAATGGTCTGTGATATTTGGCTTGAGAATCGTCTACTGCTTTAAAAGGTCTTTCAACCTAACTCCCATACTGTTGTCAGGCGACACTGGAAAAGGTGTAAATGTGGGCAAAACACCTGAGATGGGTTTCAAAAGGAGATGCGTAGACCCATCAGTCCAGTGAGATTAACAAGAGGCACGGCTTCAGAGCGGGGCACTAAGAATGGATTCACATCTGCTCTCCTACCAGCTCTGGAAGCTGTTGCTTCTTTCAAACTTTCTGGTTCATTTGTAGCTAGTTTTCTCCTTCCTGGTCAATCTAGAGGTTTCATATCATGAACAGAAAGCTTTGGCAGTGGAATAGATGGGTGAGATTCTGGTTCTAGAAATTTAACAAAAAGTTCTGAAAAATAACTTTTAAACAGAGATTGCTGACTTGATCTCAGAGGTGTTCTGGGTACACTTTTGGATTCTCCTCCAAGCCACCCAGTCATCCACCTGGTAACACCACCCTGATCTTTGTTAAACAACTGCTCCATTTCTTCCCTTTTGATATTCAGGATGCTCTCCATTAATCAGAACACTTCATGATGCTGATTTTTTGGTGTGTGAAAATGTCCAATGAAGAGATTTCTCATCAGGACTTTATCCACTTTTCCTTCTGTGTTATTTAGTAACTTCATCAATTTCTTTTGTACATCATCCAGCATTTCCTTTTATAGCTCATCTTGTTTCTTAAGTTCTTCAATATGTTCTTCCTTCAAATCTAAATGTTCTGTAAGTCTTGATGCTGAATCTAATGCAGCATTTGCTTCATCCAACATTACCCGTAACAATACCAGTTTCCCTCCATGTTTTCTGCTTTCTTCCTCCATTCAGCTACCAGCTGGTTTTGCTTTTCTAGCTCGGCAGAATACATAGATTTTTAAACTTTTTTACTCCATTACAGTTTTTTTTAACTTCCAATTTTCCTTGACCTGTACTTTATGCAGTCCATGCTCTAATTATTAATGATTGTTTGCAGCTGTTTCTCCTCATTTTGAGTTGTGCCCCATTACCAAATGAAAGCTTTACTCCAGTTGGATCCTCACAGTCAACTCTTCTTTGAGGAGGTAGTGCTCTCCCAGTTGTATTTTGAATGCCTCCAACCTGAGGGGCTTATCTTCTGGCATTATATCTGACAATATTCTGGGGCTATCTGACAGTGTTCTATTGCTATTCATAAGGTTTTCCGTGACTAAATATTCAGAAATAGTCCATCTCTCCTTCTTCCTAATCTGTTGTAGCTTGCAAATACCTGGATTTAGAAAATCAAAAGGGAAGACAAGGCTCAGCATTTCTCAAACTGAGGGAACTGAAGAAAAAAATTCAAATCTTAACTTGTAGATTGAAGAATTCTATCAGCAAAATCTTGAACGTTGCAGAAAGCATCAAAAGAAGAGGAAAGGAATACAGACTCACCATACAAAAAAGAAATAAATGGTCAATGTTTAACCATTTCAAGAGCCAATGATGCTGATGGAAGAGATCCAAGGTGCATTGAAGGCAATGGCAAAGAACAAGGCTCTGGGCATTGATGAAAAACAAATTTAAATCTTTTAACAAACTGATGTAGCACTGGAGGCACTCACTCATCTATGCCAAGAAATTGGGAAGACAGCTACCTGGACAACTTATTGGAAGAGATCTATATTTGTGGCCATTCCAAAGAGAAGTGACCCATTAGAATGCAGAAGTCATCAAACAATATCATTAATATTGCATGCAAATAAAATTTTGCTAAAGAACATTCAAAATCGGCTGCAGCAATACATTGCCAAGAAACCACCAGAGGTTCAAGCCAGATTCAGATGAGGATATGGAACAATGGATGTCATTTCTGACATCAGATTGATCTTGGCTGAAGGTAGAGAATATCTGAAAGATGATTGTTGTTGTTGTTAAGTGCCGTGGAGTTGGTTCTGACTCATAGCAACCCTGCACAGACTTTCTGAGGTTTGTAAATCTTTACAAGAGCAAAAAGCCTCATCTTTTCCCCATGGAACAGCTGGTAGTTTCAAACTGCTGACCTTGAAGTTCACAACCCGATTCATAACCCCTATGCTTTATTGAATATGCAAAAGCTTTTGATTGTGTGGATCATGACAAACTATGGACAACACTGCAGAAAATGTGTATTCTGGAACATTTAATTGTGCTCTAGAGGAACCTGCACATAGACCAAGAGGCAGTTGTTTGAACAGATCAAGGGAACACTGAATGGTTTTAAATTAGGAAAGGTGTGCAACAGGGTTGTATTCTTTCACCATTCTTATTCAATCTTTATGCTGAGCAAATAATCTGAAAGCAGGATTATATGAAGAAGGTGGCATCAGGATTGGAGGAAGACTCATTAACATGTGATATGCAGATGATACAATCTTGCTTGCTGAAAGTGAAGAGAACATAAAATATTTATTGATGAAGATGAAGACCACAGCCTTCAGTATAGGGTGCACCTCAGTGTAAAGAAAACAAAAATCCTCACCACTGGAACAATAAATAATATCAAGATAAATAGAGGAAAGATTGAAGTTGTGAAAGATTTCAGGCACAACCATCAACACTCAAGGATGCAGTAGTCAAGAAATCAAATGACGTATTGCATTGGGCAAATCTGCTGTACAAGATCTCTTTAAAGTGTTGAAGAGCAAAGATGTCAGTTTGAGGACTAAGGTGTGCCTGACCCAAGCCATGGTGTTTTCAGTAACCTCGTATGCATGTGAAAATTGGACAATGAATAAAGAAGACCATAGAAGAATGTATGCTTTTGAATTATGTGTTGGAGAAGAATATTAAAAGTACCATGAACTTCCAAAAGAACAAACCACTCTATGTTGAAAGAAGTACAGCCAGAATGTTCCTTAGAAACCAGGGTAGTCAGACTTTGTTTCTCATTGTTGCTGTTAAGAGTAGCATTTACCCAATGATAATATTCAGAAGGGTTGGGAAAGGAGGAAGAATGGATATGGGAAACACAAGTAGGAAGAGGGTTAACTAATATTGCACTGTGGAAATTGCAATCAATAACATGAAAAAATGTATGTAAAACTGTTTAATAGAAAATTGATTTATGCTGGAAACTTTCACCAAATTCAAAGTATTTTTTTTTAAATTATGATAGGTGAAAGAATCTAGTCACAAAGACCACATATTGCATACCATTTATGTGACATGTCTAAAAAAAGCAAATCTGGCTTTAGAGGAGTCCTTGTGTAGCACTGTAGAATAAGCACTGGACTTCCATGAGGTCAGCAGCATCAGCCACTCTCAAAAACCCTGTAAGTTGTTAAGTGCCTTCGAGTCAGTTCTGATTCATAGTGACCTTGTATAGGGTTTTCGAGGAGCGGCTGGTGAATTTGAACCACCAACCTTACAGTTTGAATCAACCTTGCAGTTCAGTGCATTATCCCACAGCGCCAAACCAGGACTCAGAAACCCCATACAGGGTCACTACTCAATGGCATACAATCACAATATGACTAAAGAAGGAATCATAGTGGTTGATGGTGAATGATTGTTAATTAGGTATTGGATACTTGTGTTTCATGATGAAAATGTTCTAAACTTCAAAACCCAAACTATCTAAACCTACTGCACTGAGTCAAAACTTAAATGCTGATAAGAGTTAGAAAATTAATTATACACTATAAAATAATTTATACTAAAATATTAATTGTATATTTTTAATGGGTGAATTTATATCTCATTAAAATATTTTTAAAAGGCAATCATAATCATCAATAGGGAAGAGTATGAGCGGAATTTGGTATTCTAACCAGAGAAGAAGTAACACCAGAGATAGAAGCAGACAGAGGTGATGGCATGGAAATAAAAAGGCTGTGTGCTATCATGCAGGAGGCTGGCTTTCAAAATGTGCCCTTTGGTTGTTTAAACGTGCTTTTGTGCAAATCAAAAAAAAAAGGGGGAATAGAGACAAATACTGTTAACCAATGGTGTATTGGGGGGATTACAATCATTGCAATGAAACAAAATATGGTTGGTTCAGTGCAAAACAGATGTTCTGCCATGTAAACTATCACTCAATTCACAATAAAATCTTAAAAAAAATTGAATAAAGGTTTCCATGGCAATGAAGTAAAAAGAAAAAAAATAAGGCAATCATGATAATAATCTATAGTAATATTTATGTTAACAGTATAGTTATTCCCTTTAGATAGGAATTCTTAATTTTGCTTGCTACACAAAATAAGAGAATACCCTATAATATTCAGGGATGGAGGGATGGGCAGAAGGTTTAAATTAATAAAATGTAAATGTGTCTTAGTTGCTTTATGGAATTCTCCAAAAAATAATGAAATACATTTATTTTACATAGTAAGGATGACACCAATGTTAATGCTTTTATATTTTTGACATCCATTGTTGTTGTTGCTGTTGTGAAGTGCCATCGAGTCGGTTCCGACCCATAGTGACCCTGTACAGGGTTTCCAAGGGTGTAAATCTTTACGGGAGTAGAAAGCCTCATCTTTCTCCCAC
>NW_006408719.1:3634248-3639465 GCF_000296735.1 Chrysochloris asiatica | reverse complement strand
AGATGGGTCTCTTGTGATGCAATAGTGAATAGTTGTTATCAGGACTGATTGTGAGGGATGGAAATGTAAAGGTAGACATTTTACAGCAAGGAGGGGAGTGATTAACTTTTCAGTCTAGGAGAGGAGGTCCCTGGGATCATCAATGGAGAAGAGCGGAGATCGGGACCCTACCCAGAGAAGCAGTGATGCCTGAGATGAAGGCAGAGGCGATGATGTGGAGAGATGGAGTGGCTGGGGACTTGAGATCCAGAGAAGGAAAGGGGCTGTGTCCTGATGACCAGATGGGGAGGGGGGCCAGGCTTGCAGGGTATACCCTTTGGTTGGTTGATGATGCGTAGACGGGATTATAACTATGGCAATGAAACGATATATGATAGAATGAATGTAAAACCAATGGTCTCCCATGTAAACTATCACATAATTCACACTAAAACATTTATTAAAAAAAAATAAGTTTATGAGTACTAAAATGTGGGCTTGAGTATATCCAATTGGACTTTAGAGACCACTTCAAAAGTGTATTTGGCACACTGGATGCTAATGACTGAAGACCAAACGAGTTTTGTATCAAGAACATCATACATGAAGAAAATAAAAGGTAATTAAAAACACAAGAAAAATAATTAATACCAAAATGTATGTCACAAGAGACTCTAAAACTTACTCTTGAACCTAGAGAAGCTACGCCCAATGGAAAAAAATTATAAAGCAAAAGAGTTGGTCAGAAAATTATTTATAAAATCATAAAGACTCAGCACGAAAATCATTGGAATTTTTTTAAATTCAGCAAAGTGGCCGGGTTCAAGATAAACATACAAAAACCAGTTGGATTCCTTTATACTAATAGAGGAAATTCCAAGGGTAGCTCCAGAAGACAAAGTTAAAAATTATAATGAAATGTGCAAAGACCTGAAGTTATAAAAAACAAAAATGATGAACAGGCTCAGCATTTCTCATGTTGAAACAACTGAAGAAAAAATTCAAGCCTCAGGTTGGTGTGGCACTCTAGGGTAAACACTGGATTTCAAACCACAAGGTCATTGATTCAACCCCACCATCTACTCCTTGAAACCCTATACAGGGTCGCTATGGGTCAGAACCGACTTGATGACAATTAACAGCAACAAATGGAATAATTATCAAATGACACAAGAAACATCAAAAGATGATGAAATAAATACAGAGTCATGGTATAAAAGATAATTGATTGAGGTTCAAACACTTCATGAGACAGCATATGGTGAAGAACTGATGTTAGGAAAGGAAGAAAACTGCAGGATTAAAAAAACAAAAAACAAAAAAACAAGACTCCAAAACTAGACAGAATAAAAATTGAAATGTTTCAACGAGTGATGCAGCACTGGAGGCCTACTTCAGCATCCGTACCATGGAATTTGGAAAACTAATTGGAAGAGATCCATATATGTGCCCATTCTAAAGAGAGATGACTCAATGCAATGTGGAAACACCAAACAACATCACTAATAATACATGCAAGAAAAATTTTGCTGAAGACAACAATACATCTACAGGAAACTGTTAGAAATGGAAGCCAGATTCAGAAGAGAATGTGAAATTATGGGTAACAGTGTTGATGTTAGATGGATCTTAGCTGAAAACAGAGACTATCAGAAAGATGTTTACTTATGCTTTGTTGACTACACAAAGGCTTTCAATTGTGTGGACAAGCTATGGATAATATTGCAAAGAATGGGTATTCCAGAACACTTAATTGTGATCATGGGGAACCTGTACATAGACTAAGAGGAGTTGTTTGAACAGAACAAGGGGACATTTGTTGTTTTTGTTGCTGTTAAATGGCATGGAATCAATTCTGACTCGTAGTGACCATGTAGAGGGTTTCTGTGGAGCAGCTGGTGCATTTGAACCACTGACTTTTGGGTTCCCAGACAAGTGCTGATCCTATAGCATCACACCAAGTGTCCAAGGAGATGTTTAGTAGATTAAAACTAGGAAAGATGTGTGTTAGGGTTATATCTTTTAACATACTTATGCAATCTATGTGCTAAACAATTAATCCAAGAAGTTACATTATATGAAGGACACAACATCAGGATTGGAGGAAGGCTCATTAACCACCTGTGATATGCAGATGAAACAACCTTGATTGCTGAAAGGGAAGAGGACTTGAAAGACTTACTGAAAAACAAAGATTAGAACCTTCAGTATAGCTCACACTTCAATGTAAACAAACCAAAAGATTTTGGAGAAAAGATTGAAATTTTATTATCAATAATTAATTAGTGATCATCAATGCTCACGGAAACAAAATTCAAGAAATCAAATGACATATTGCACTAGGTCAATCTGCTGCAAAAGACCTCTTTAAAGTTATGGAGCAAATATGTCACTTTGAGAATTTAGGTGCACGTGAGCCAAGCCATGATATTTTCAATTGCATCATATGCATGACAAAGTTGGACAATGAATAAGGAATATCAAAGAAAAATAGATTCATTTGATTTATGGTGTTGGCATAGAACATTGAAAGTACTATAGCTTTCCAGAAGAATGAACAAATTTGTTTTGGAAGAAATGCGACCAGATTGCTCCTTAGGTGTGACAATGGTAAAACTTCTTCTCACTTACTTTGGACATATTATGAGGAGGGATCAGTGACTACAGAAGGACATCATGCTTGGTAAAGTGGAGGGTCAGTGAAAAAGAGAAAGAATCATAAGGAGATAGATTGATACAGTGGCTGTAACAATGAGCGCAAACATAACAATCATGAGGATGGAGCAAGACCAGGAAATGTTTTGTTCTATTTCTATGAGTTTTAGCCAGCTTGATGACACTTAACAAAAACAACTTCTAGTTAGGATAGTAATTTACCCTCCCATAAACATTTTCCCCTTCTTTTACCCATTCCTCCTATGTTTCGCTCCATGTATCTACTCACAGAACACTGTTGTTCTAAGGTTGTATGTTGTTGTTAAGTGCCGTTGTATTGGTTCCGACTCATAGTGACCCTGTATAGGTTTTCTGAGGAGCAGCTGGTGAGTTTGAACTACCTTGTCATTCAAACTGAGCTTGCATTGCAGCGCATTAACCATTAAATAATGTTTCTTTTAGTGTGTAAATCTTTCCGTGACTACTAATAATAGTGTTCTTGTGCAATATTTGTCCTTTTGCAATTGACCATTTTTCACACAACATAATGTCCTCTAGGTACAAGATTCATTGTTATTCACTAACATTACAGTTTTCTATTGTGTGTATGTATCCATTCTTCCATTGACAGGCATTTGGGTTGTTTGCATTTCTTACTATTGTGATTAATGCTACAATGAATATGGGTGTGCATATATCAATCCATGGTATAGGGCTTATATAACAAAGTGTGGGATTATTGGGTCATATAGTATTTCTATTCCAATCTATATAAGGAAGCACCATCCAGTTTTCCACAATGATTTCATCATTTTGCAGTCCTACCAATAATATATCAGGGTTCCTGTCTCTCCAAACCTTTGTTACATTTGTTTTGTTTTGTTGAACTAGGCTATTAATGCTTAGGTAACATGACATCTTATTACTGTTTTGATTTGCCATGTTTCTAATGGCTAATTATTGTGCACATTTCTTCACATGTTTGTTGGCTGCCTGAATGTCCTCTCTGGTGAAGTGTCTGTTCATATCCTCTGCTTGTTTTTTAATTGGATTGTCTTTTTGTTGTTGAGGCATTGATATTTTCTATACAATTTAAACATCAGTTCCCTGTCTAATATACCATTGCTGGATATAAGTGGGAAAATGGGACTTCATCCATAAATAAATAAATAATATATATTTTGTTTTTTGTGTAACATTTAGTCAGTTCTGAATTACAGCAACCCTGTATAGGGTTTCTGAGAGCAACGGGTGGGTTTGAACAGCCAACCTTGTGGTTGCCAGTTCAGTGCTTATCCTACAATAGGCAGAGCCTATTTCTATATGTAGAGCACACAAAGGGCAAAGTTATGAAAACATAACCAGACACCATGAGGGAATAAGTTACAAGGCCAGGGGACTCAGAAATGTGATCTTGGGGACAAAAATATCTGCTGGCATAACAAAAACCAGAAGAAACCCCCTCTCCCAATGTTCAACCTCCTACTTTGGTGAGTAGTGACTGGAATCTTGAAAGGTTCATGAGGTGAAACCTAAGGTGCCACAGTTGGTCTCTATCCATCTAGAGGGATAAAGAGTGAAGAAAACCTAAAATCCATGGAAACAATTTTTACCCCTTCATTTGCTTTAGCATCTCTACTGGAGAGCAAGTTTCAGAGTCTTTTTTTTTTTTTTTTATAATTTAAGGTTTTTATTGTGGATTGAGTGAAAATTTACAGGGCACATCATCAGTTTCACATACAATTCATATAACTTGTTTCATTACATTGATTTTAATCCCCTCCATATACCATCGTTAAAAGTATTTCTCTCTATCCACTTCAGCTTTTTAAAAAACATACAAACAAACAAAAACACTCAGGCATAATTTACATCTCCAACGGGCACATTCTGCAACTCTGCTCCTGGTCACCAGTTCTTAGTCCTTCTTTTCTTGGTTGATGAATCTAGAGTCCTCAATCACTCCCCCTCTCCATGCCCCCATCTCTGCCTCCATCTCTGGTGCTGCTGCTTCTCTGGATAAGGTCCCTCATTCTATTTGTGCGTTCCTCTCTTGATGGTCCTAGGGTCCTCGGTTTCTGGACAGTAAGATTAACCACTCCCCTTTTTTTGTTACAAAACTTCTACCTTTACAAGTGGGACAGTCGCGATTAGTCATAACAGTTATTCACTATTGATTCTTATGATTTTTATCCCCATCTCCTTTCACCAGACCCATTTAGACAAGATGATAGCTATTCAGTGGGGACTCTTTCTTTCCCCCCACACTCTTAAACTAAGCTCGGTCTTGAAACCTTGTAAGCCAGTCACTTCGTGCCTTTATTACTCCCTCATTTTAGATATCCAATGTCTAAGTTGCCCATCCTTATCTACCCTGTGCACAGAGCGGATAGCATTGATACTTGATTTGAAGACTCTTTCCCTTTCTGTTGGTATTTAGAGTAACTATCGCTCTGAGTATAGGTCAAGTTCATCATGAAGATGTATCTTCTGTCACTGTAGCTGTTCCAGTCTGCTTGTCCTTTCTAGTGGGAATGTCTCACCTCACAAGGTTGTGGATGGAACTCAGTATTCCACCTAAGG
>NW_006408719.1:3627320-3628356 GCF_000296735.1 Chrysochloris asiatica | reverse complement strand
TAGAAAGCCTCATCTTTCTCCCACGGAGCAGCTGGTAGTTTCGAACCGCTGACCTTAAGGTTCGCAGCCCGATTTGTAACCACTACGCTACCATTAAATAAATTGTCATCTCTAAAATGGAAAATGTAGTTCTTAAAAAAAAAAAAAAAAAAAAACAATAACAGCAATTTAGTTGGTCTGATCTAAAAAAGAGAAAAAAATGTCAGTATAATATAACAATTATTAAGTGCCATCCAGTTTGTTCCCACTCATAGGGACTCTGAATAAGGTTTCAGAGTATGACTGGTGGGTTTGAATCATTGACCTTGAGGTTAGCAGTATAGTGCTTATCTTACAGTGCCACACCAGGACTCTAATATACTTTAGCAAGGATTATATTGTTCAGGCAAATACTCTGAAAGGTCTTTATGAAGCACATATTTAATATTCAGAATGGAGTGCTGGTGTGGTGCTGGAGGATAAGAATTGGACTGCTAACAGAATGTTCAGTAGTTCAAACCCACCAGTCACTCCTCAAAAACTCTGTACAGGGTTGCTCTGAGTCAGGACTCATTCGATGGTACTTGACATCAACAAACATATTCAAAATTCACCAATAAGGGGAAAAACAACAATGAAGTGGCGAGCTAAGCCCTACAATGTGGAGAGTGAAGCGTTCAGCTGATAAAAAGAGAGGGCATATGCACAAGAACATCCACACTTGCAGATAACACCCATTTGACCTGGATGATCAGAACTCAACCAGAAGAAGAAAGAAGAGGAAAAAACGAGTAATCTGATGCAATTTGATGAACTTGACCCTACACCTATGGAAGCAGTAGGTCAAATGAAGGAACAAATTCTTACAACAAGAAACATTCCCACCGCCTCCACATACAGAGTAGACAGGGATGGGTAACTTGGACATTGGCTACCCAAAAAGGGGTGGGGGGTGGGGAGGTGACTACAAAGGCAAGAAGTGACTGGCTTACAAGCTTTCAAGAGGGAACCTAGAGCCAGGGGGCCTGGAGGAAGGCAGAATCTCCAGTGAGTAGTA
>NW_006408719.1:3614540-3626905 GCF_000296735.1 Chrysochloris asiatica | reverse complement strand
CATGGCAATGATACGATATACGATAGAATGAATGTAAAACTAATGTTCTCCCATGTAAACTATCATATAATTCACAATAAAACACTTAAAAATAATCAAAATTTCAGTTACTTTTTTTGTACCCACCAGGTATGTATTTCTCAGTTCATAAAATGAAAGGTATCAATTTAGAAAAAATCAGTCTGATCTTTAATTTTAAATGTGTATCCAAGGACTCTTCAAAAAGTTTGTGCAACAATCCCAGTATTTTTAAAATTATATTTAAAAATATATTTTATTCTCAAACATATTCCATTACCTTTTCATTTCATTTTTCCATAAACTTTTTGAAGCCCCTCATTTATGTTAATTGTATGTTGTTCATAACAACCCTCTATAGGGTTTCTAAGGAGCAGCAAACCTTGTGGTTCAAACCAACCTTGGGGTTCAAGTCGACCTTGCAGTTGAATGCTTATCCTACAGCACCACACCAGGACCCCATGCTAATTGTATAGTTTTGTCCAACATCTGCCAAAAGAACAAACAAATCTGTGTTGGAAGAAGTACAGCCAGAGTGATTCTTGGAAGCCAGGATGGCCAAATTTCATCTCTTATTCATCAGAAGGGACCAGTCACTAGAGAAGGATATCATGTTTGGTAAAGTGGATGGTTGGAGAAAAAGAGGAAGACCCCCAATGAGATAGATTGGCACAGTGGCAGCAGCGATAGGCTCAGGATGGGCTCAGGAGTAGCAGTGATTGTGAGTTTGGCTCAGGACCGGGCAGTGTTTCATTCTGTTGTGCATAGGGTTGCTATGAGTTGGTACTGACTTGATGACACCTAACAACAACAACATTATCTAATAGATATCTCCAGAATTTATCTATTTTTGATGAATGCCTGGTTTGACATCATTAACTTACTTGATACTATAGTGAACTGAAAATGTCCACCTAGAATATTACAATTATTATCTTTAGTAGTTATCAAAGCTCAGTGGAACTTACTAACAAAAAATTTTTTTATAAAATTTCCCAGAATCTATTTAAAATATGGTGTTTCCTCTAGATTTCCTGATAGCATCTTTTTTAATGCACAAATTAATGATTACAGTGTGTACTGTAAAATGTTGAGCTCTAAAATGAAAACTTATAAACTGCATACAATTTGTTTTCTTTGTTATTTTTTTAATTCCTTATCTTCTAAAAAGATATTATTCATTCAAAACTACTATTAAACTACAAGAACACATGAATTATGCTTTTTTAAGTATTAAGTTTATTCTAAATCATTACATAAGATTTCAATCTCAGAAAACAAAGCCATGTATTCATTATATGTTAATTTTGGCAAAAAGCATAGACCTTCATACATCAAATTATATGATACAGTTATTTGAAGCAATGATGCAATGAAGTTTGAAATGAAAATTATTTTCTTGTAGTAATAAAGTAATATTGAACTAAAATACTAAGATAGATAGATGATAGATAAATAGATAGATAGATAGATAGATAGATAGATAGATAGATAGATAGATAGACAGATTGATTGATTTGGATAAATGATCTACGCCAAAATAATGTTTCTTGTTTTTTCAGGAGTTGTAAAAATTATATTTGAAAAGTTTCTCAGTTTTCCCCCCTGATACTTGTATTGACTATTTGCTGGAAGAGTGTCATAGAAAACATTGTCTCTGACTAGATGAATTAATGCCTAACCTCAAAAAATAAAAGTAAGATGTAAGGAGCCCTGGTAGCATTGTTGTTGTTGGTAAGTGCCGTCGAGTCGATTCCGACCCATAACGACCCTGTATACGGTTTCTAAGGAGCAGCTGGTGAGCTTGAACCACCGACCTTGCAGTTCAAACGACTTTGCTCTCTGACGCATGTGGGTTACATATTGGACTGATAACTACAAGCTCTGCAATCCTAGCCTACCAGGTGCTCTGTGGGAGAAAGATGAGATATTCTGTTCCCATGAAGATTTGGAGCCTCAGAAATTTTACAAAGGGTTACTATGAGTCAGAATCAACTCTAGGGCACATCACCACCACCTCCATAATAAAAGAGAATAACATTCATAGGGGGAAATCAGTAAGACTTTTTTAGCTAACAGTGTGCAATTCATCTTTTGACCTCACAACAGAAAACCGATTTTGAGTAATAAATGCCAGTCTATTTTATAACTAGACTGTGAACCACAATGTCGGCATTTTTAGCCCACCAGCAACTCTGCAGGGTGAAAGATGAGGCTTTCTTCTCCCTCAAACATTTGAAGCCCTGGAAACCCTTTATAGGGTGATTATGAGTTGGAACCTACTCAACAGCACTTAACAACATTTTATAATATTTAAAAGTCTGAGCTGTTTGCTAGAGGATGTCATTTAAACTTACTTGCTATCTCATTTTCATGACATACACATGCATATTTTACTGGGACCAGCATTTCATTAAAATTATTCCATCATAGTAAGAAAATAACTTGGCAATTAAAAGCATCTATTGCTTTCTTGTGAAGGGGAATCTATTTTGATTACTGAAACACATAATAAAAGGCTACATTTAGAAGCCTGGAAAGTTTATGGTTCCATACACAGAAGTTTCATCTATAGGAGAACGGGAGTGTTACAATTACCATGTAAAACTACAACAATCAGCACATCATAATATTACCTGTAACATTTGTTTGAGTACAATAGCATCACAAACAAAATTTCACATTCTTGTTCACTAAAATTAATGAGGCAATTTGAGAATCAGAGATTATTTCTGTCTTTTTCTGTAATTCCTCATTAACAAGATGAGTTTAACTGCAGTAATAAAAAAGGGGATGAGTGTTAACTGTTAAAAATCATTGAAGTACATAAATTGCCTTGACAGAAAACAATACTATTCCATTACATCTACTTAAAGTTTTATGTTAATCTCCCACTCTCCTTGTATAACATTCACATTTAGTCATTATTCATTTTGATTATTTTCATATAAAACATCTAGTAATCAATTATTTCAGTATTAAGCTGATTTCTTATGAAGTCAAGATAATTTTGCTATTTTTAAAAGCAATGGAGACTCCTTTGTTAGGAAAGTTAAGGCAGAATGGTCAATGTTCATGCTTGCTGTTTTTGCTTTGCCTGGGCTTCTGCTTCCTGAAAGGAAAAACAAACAAGTCAGGTAAATTTAAATATCACAAAGCAATCATTCATGTATATTCCTTTTAGACTAAATTTATTTAGCACAAATTCAAATAATATTCAAGAGCAGATTACTGGTCTTCAGAATATTCTTAATAAAAAAATTGTAAAATATAAACTTCTACCTAGAAATTATAAGAAACTCTGGTAGCATAGTGGTTACGAATCGGGCTGTGAACTGCAAGGTCCGCAGTTCGAAACTACCAGCTGTTCCTTGGGAAAAAGATGAGGCTTTCTGCTCCCGTAAAGATTTACAGCCTCGGAAACCCTGTACAGGGTCGCTATGGGTCGGGACCGATTCGACGGCACTTAACAACAACAACCTAGAAATTACAAAAATAATGGACTACACAAGTTATTACTAACCATTTGAAAAAAAATCATAAAAGCTAGTGATTTAAAGTTTGATTTGATATTTTACTCAATAGCATATTATGCATTACAAGTTTCAAACCAAGCTAAATGGATTTGTTCTTATTATTTGTTGCTATAGAGTCTATTTTGATTCATAGTGACTATATGTGTTACGAAGTAGAACTGCTCCTTAAGATTTTCGTGACTGTAATCTTAATGGAAGAAGACTGCTAGGACTTTTCTTCTCCGGTATTTCTGGGTGGATCTGAACCATCAATGTTTAGGTTATCAGTTAAACGCAAACAGTTTGCACTGCCTAAGGACCTTAACTAGATGGTTATTTTTGCATACTTTAAAG
The DNA here is from genome assembly GCF_000296735.1 of Chrysochloris asiatica. Taxonomy (NCBI): domain Eukaryota; kingdom Metazoa; phylum Chordata; class Mammalia; order Afrosoricida; family Chrysochloridae; genus Chrysochloris; species Chrysochloris asiatica. The sequence goes on along the minus strand of NW_006408719.1, from coordinate 3,623,018 downwards.
AAAATTACAATATTATCCCCCACAACAGAATAAAATATGAGTGGCTCTTAAGCAGCATTTACAACAGCTTAGATTTTTAAATTATTTTCTAGTTTTGCTTCCAACCCTCACAGGTTTCAAGTTATTTGCTGTGGGATAATGCACTGGAGCACTAAGTCCATTCAAACCACAATATTGGCAGTTCAAATTCACCAGGCGTTCCTCAGAAACCCTTTACACGGTCGCTATGACTTGGAACAAACTCGAAGGTATTTAACAACAACTCATCCTTGATGTCTTTCACTACCTCTTTATAGCACCCTTTTCCCACTCAGTCCATTAGTAAATACTGTCAGTTCTACCTCTAAAATACCCAGAATTTGTCCTTTTCTCTCCACCTCCATTTCTAGGATCTTAATTCAAGCTATCATTACCTCATATTTCAACTTTCTCTCCACTTCCATTCTCACCCATTTCAATGTATTTTCCATGAAACAACCTGAGAATGTATTATTTCAATAATTTTGAAATAGATGATATGCACACTTACTGTAACACTAAAAAAGTAACAGTATCTCCTTCAAACTTTTCACTACCCACCAAGACAACTAGCTGCTCTCATGAAAGGCAAAACTAAGTGCTTCTGCAACCTTTCATAAATATTCTAAGTATGAATAATCATATATGGGCAGATATATAGTTTTTCCCATATATAATTATTCATGCATTCATATGGAAAAACTATATATTCTGATGTGACACTGTTGGATAACACACTAGACTGCAAGGTCAGTGGTTCAAATCCACCAGCGGCTCCTCAGGAAACCCTATTATTGTTGTTAAATGCTATTGAACTCATAGTAACCCTTTATAAGGTTTCCAAAGAGCAGCTGATGGGTTGGAAGCACCAACCTTGCAGTTCGCAGTCCAGTGCTAATCCTGCAGCACCATGCCAGGAGTTCTGAGAACCCCTATACTGAGTTGCTATTAGTCAGAAATAATAGCACTTAATAATAATAACAAAGACAAACATATAACCCCCATTCTTTTAACAGAATGGTAGGGTACTATTCTCATTGGTCTGTACCTTGTTATGATTTTACTTACTAACATTGATAGCTATATAGAGAGAGACTTTCCACATTCTATCTTTTTTTTTTCAACTTTTTATTGTGAATTGAGTGAAAGTTTATAGAGCAGACTAAGCTTTACATTCAGAAAATCATATACTTTGCTTCATTACATGGTTGCAATCCCTTCCATGTACCAATAGTTAACAGTATTAACTTTTGTTCACTCTGTTTCTTTCTTCCCTGTGTCTCCCACTACCTTCAACGTTCCACTGCTAACCTCCCTCTTGTTGTATATTGTCTGCCTTGTCATCCATGTTAACATGTGTCTATCATACAGGCTGTGAATAATCATCACACACCTCCCCCATCACCCCCCCCCCCCCCCCACGGTAACTATCACAGTTTGTTTCTTTTATTAAGAAAACCCTTAAAAATTAAAAAAAAACAACAAAAATCTTTTTACAATATTGATCTCATACACTATTTGTCCTTTCATGATTGACTAATTATTTTGGTGTGGCGCTGTGGGATAAGGCACTGGACCACACAGTTGGTTTGAACCACAAGGTCAGCAATTCAAATTCACCAGCTACTCCTCAGAAACCCTATACAGGGTCGTTATGAGATGGAACTGAGTAAGAACTCAGTTATGAGTTGGAACTGAGTAAGAACTGAGTAAGAACAATAACAATGAGTTGGAACTGAGTAAGAACAATAACAACAATGTCTTCTAGGTTCAACCATGTTGTGAAGGGTTTCACAGATTCATCAACATGCTTAATGTTTTGTAATAATCCATTGTGTGTGTGTACCAAAGTTTGTTTAGCCATTCTTCTGTTGATGAATATTTAGGCTATCTCTATCTTTTTGATATGTTTCTTGTAGACAGCATATTGAAGGATCTTTTTTTCTTATCCATTCTGCTCTCTATGTCTCTCTCTCCCCTCCCTCATTTTGCAACTAAGTTTATGAAGGCTTGAAAGCCAACCACTTCATGCCTTTGTAGACTCATGTTTTGGATAGTCAGTGTCTAAATTTCTCATATCTTATTGGGTAGACATGCAGTGAGGAGCTCCATCAGCAACAACATAGAATAAAGGACCAAGCAGGCTCAGGTGATGGTGATAGAACTCTGAACCACATATAAAGGAATATTTAGAACCTTGGAAGGCTTACAGCTAGGGAAATTTATAGCAGAAGCAAGAAATACATTGCTTTCTAATTCAAGATGCTCAGCTGCTCCCAGAGCCACCATCTTGGGAGAGACCAAGTGGGGGAAGGATCAGAAAAGAACACCTGACAGGACCGTGGAGATACAGGTGTGGACATTCTTTATATATATAGGTTCATTGGTCTCTCGATGTCTGCGCACCTCCATTCTGGTGACTAGAGGGGATCCCTGAGTGAATGGACATCCCACCCACACCCCCGGAGGGTTCTACTACACATGTGCACAGATCTCCTCCAAATTTATAGTGACAGTTTCCACTAAAAACCAAACAGCCACCACTTGTCTGTCAGTTTGTCCTACTGTGGTAATTTGTGAGTTGCTGTGATTCTGAAAGCTAAGCCACCAGTATTTTAAATACCAGCAGGGTCACCCATGGTGGATAGGATTCAGATGAGCTTCCAGACAAAGACAGACTAGGAAGAAAGAGTGATGAACTACTTCCGAATGTTTAGTCACTGAAAACTTAATGAATAGCAGAGAAACACTGTCAGATATAGTGCCAGAATATTAGCCCCTCAGGTTGGAAGGCACTCAAAAAGCAACTAGGGAAGAGCTGCCTCTTCAAAGTAGAGATGACCATGATAAAACGAATGGAGTAAAGCTCATGGGAGAAAAGCTTGCAGGACCTTCATTTGCTGATGGGGCACAACTCAAAATGAAGAGAAACATCTGCAAACATCCAATGGAATGTACGAACATGGAATGTACAAAGTATGAATCTGGGAAAATTAGAAGTTGTCCAAAATGAAATGGAACGCATAAACATCAATATCTTAGGCATTAGTGAGCTGCAATGAGCTGGTATTGGCCACTTTCAATCTCACTACCACATGGTTTACTATGCCAGGAATGACAAATTGAAGAGGAATGCTGTTGCATTCATTGCCAAAAAGAACATATCCTGATCAGTCATGAGGTACAACACTGTCTGTGATAGGATAATATCCATACACCCACAGGGAAGCCCAGTTAATACCACTATTATTCAAATTTATGCACCAACCACTAAAGACAGTGAGGATAAAACAGAAGAATTCTACCAATTTCTTCAATCTCAAATTGATCAAACATGCAATCAAGATGTATTGATCATTACTGGTGATTGGAATGCAAAGGTTGGGAGCAAAGAGGAAGGATCAGTAGTTGGAAAATATGGCCTTGGTGATAGAAATGATGCTGGAGATTGTATGATAGAATTCTGAAAAACCAGTGATTTGTTCATTTCAAATACCTTCTTTAGACAGCATAAGAAATGAGTATACATATGGACCTCACTAGATGGAATACATAGAAATCAAAATGACTACATCTGCGGAAAGAGACGATGGAAAAGCTCCATATCATCATTCAAAACAAGGCCAGGGGCAGACTGTGGAACAGACCATCAATTACTCATATGCAAATTCAAACTGAAGCTGAAGAAAATGAAAACAAGTCCATGAGAGCCAAAATATGACCTTGAATATATCCCACCTGAATTTAGAGATCATCCGAAGAGCAGATTTGATATATTAAACACTAAAGACCAAAGACTAGAAGGGTTGTGGGATGACATCAAGAACATCAAGCAAAGAACATCAAGGACATCAAGAAAAAAGAAAAAAGTCACTGAGAAGAAAAAAAAAGAAGGAAAAGGTCAAAATGGATGTCAGAAGAGACACTGAAATTTGCTTTCCAACATAGAGATGCTAAAGCAAATGGAAGAAATGAGGAGGTTCAAGAGCTGAATAGAAAATTTCAAACATCAGCTTGAGAAGATAAAGCCAAATATTACAAAAAAAATGTGCAAAGATCTGGAGTCAAAAAAGCAAAAAGGAAGAACACGCTCAGCATTTCTCAAGCTGGGAAAAATGAAGAAAAAAATCAAGCCTCGACTTTCATTACTGAAAGATTCTCTGGGCAAATTATTGAATGATGCAGAAATCACCAAGGAATACACAGAGTCACTGTACCAAAAGGAAATGGTTAATGTTCAACTGTTTCAAGAGGTAGCATATGAAGGAGGAAGTCCAAGATGCATTGAAGGAACTGGCAAAGAACGAGGCACCAAGAATTGATGGACTAAATATTGAAACCTTTCAAGAAAGTGAGGCGGCACAGAAGGCACTAACTCATCTCTGCCAAGAAATTTGGAAGACAACTATCTGACCGACTGATGAGATGTGTGCCCATTCCAAAGAGAGGTGACCCAACAGAATGCAGAAATCATCAGACAATATCTTCAATATCCCATGTGAGTAAAGTTTTATTAAAGGTAATACAGAAATGGCTACAATCATACATTGACAGAGAACTTCCAGAGGTCCAAGCGGGAATCAGAAGAGGCATAGAACAAGGGATATCATTGCTGATGTCCAATGGATCTTGGCTGAAAGCTGAGAATATCAGAAAGATGTTTACCTGTGCTTTATTGACTACACAAAGGCTTTCAATTGTGTGGATCATGACAGGCTATGGACAACACTGAAAAGTATGAGTATTCCTGAACACTTTATTGTGCTCATGAGGAATCTGTACCTGGACCAAGTAGAAGTTGTTCGAACAGGATATGGGAACACTGAATGTTTTAAAATTTAAGAAGTTATGCAACAAGGTTGTATTCTTTCACCATACTTATTCAACCTGTATACTGAGTAAATAATCCAAGAAGCTGGGGTATATGAAGAAAAACGTGGCATCAGGATTGGAGAAAGAGTCATTAACAACCTGCAATATGCAGGTGATACAACCTTGTTTGCTGAAAGTGAGGACTTAAAACATTTACTGATGAAAATCAAAGAGCACAGCCTTCGCTATGGATTTCACCTCAATGTAAAGAAAACAAAATTACTCACCACTGGACTAATAAACAACATTCTTTCAACAAAGAAAAGATTAAAGTTGTCAAGGACTTCATTCTTCTTGGATCAACTATCAACAGTCACAGAAGCAGCAGTCAAGAAATCAAACGATGTATTTCATTAGGCAAATCTGCTGCGCAAGACCTTTTTAAAGTGTTGAAGAGCAAAGATGTCAGCTTGAGGACTAAGGTATGCCTGACCCAAGCCAAGGTATTTTCAATAACCTCATATGCATGTTAATGCTAGACAGTAAATAAGGAAGACTGTAGAAGAATTGATGCTTTTGAGTTATGGTGTTGGAAGAGAGTATTGAAGGTGCCATGGTTTGCCAAAAGAACCAATACATCCATTTTGGAAGAAGTGCAGCCAGAGTGCTCCTTGGAGGCCAAGATGGCCACACTTTGTCTCTAATTGTTCGGACATATTGTCAGAAGGGACCAGTCACTGGAAAAGGATATCATGTTTGGTAAGGTGGAAAGTCATAGAAAAAGAGAAGACCCCAGTGGCAGCATCAATGGACTCAAGCGTGGCAACAGTAGTGAGGTTGGCCCAGGATCGGGCAGTGTTTCCTTCTGCTGTCCATAGGGTCACTATGGGTTGATACTGACTTGTTGTCACCTAACAACAACCACATCAACCCAGTCCACTGAGAAAACAAGGTTGTTCCTTGATATAAAGAATACTTCCATTCTGGTTAGAATTTGGAGTCCCTGAATTCATAGGCAAAAGTCTAGTTCATCAAATTATAGCAGTTTGCACTTGTTCTCTGCATCAAACATCTTTATTTTCCTTGTTTTGACTCCTGGACAAGTAGCCATTCAAGCTAGGTCAAATTGGTACTAGGTGCAAGTTTGGGAGTTCACACACACCTCCCTGCAGTATAGACCAATTGGCTACTTCACTCTCAACCCAGGTCCCAGGGGCTAGGTCAGTGCCCATGGGCTCAAGAGTTCACACAGCTCCCTAAACTTTAGACCAGCCAGCACTTCCTTTTCTCTCTCTCATCTCTAGGTCTACAGTACCAATGTAACATGGCCAAACACAATCCATGCCTTCATTGCTGCATTTCTCCACTTCCACTAACAATACAGCCAATTGGTCATCAGTGAGCATTGTATACTTCTAATGGATTCCCTTTGAGTTTCAATGCTAGAAGGGGATTTTCTTTGATGGGCTGCTTTTTCTTTCCTTGATGCCTCCAAAGCAAACAGCTTGCTTGGTATTCAAACAGTCAAACAGTCTACTTTTTGCTGCAGGTCTTTTTTTTAAATAAAAAACTTCGGTTCTGCCAGGAGTTCTGGGCTGGTCTGCATGTTTTTTCAAGTGGGAATGTCCCAACTCAGAGGGTTCTGAGTGGAGTTTAGGATTCCATCTAAGGCCCCATACTCTACAAAGGCTTAATAAGAAGCCTATTTCATTGGACAAATTCTATTTCCCCTTTTATCAAATCTAATCAGTTACAGGCTGAAGGCAGCCTTACAAGCTTTCTGTCATCATAATTCCCAATGTCTATTTCTGTCACACATAAATGTCTATTTTACAGTATTATGCAGGGGAAACCAATATGATCAAGAGAGTTACGCACAAAAACATTTTCCCTCTCCTTTACCCATTCAGCTTATGCCTTACTTCATGTATCTACTCAAAGAACACTGTTGTTCCAAGGTTGTATGTTATTGGTGCAAAGTACCATTGAGTCAGTTCCAACCCATAGCAACTCTGTATAGGGTTTCCACGGAGCAACTGGCGAACTTAAACCACTGACCTTGCAGTTCGAACTGACTTTGCAGTCCAGCACATTAACCCACAGTGCCACACTATATGTTAATATTTACCTTTATCCCATTTAGCCCATGCATACCTCCCTAAGTCTTCCTCTATCTTCATTGTTCATCTGCCACCCTCTCTTTTCTTGTGTATTGCCCTCCCCCATCCTTGTATATTTCCATCCCTGTCACCTAAGCTAACATCCACATTCTATTTTAACAGGTGCATATTACTATGTTTTATGAATGAACCCCAATATATTTCACTAGCCCTCCCCTGATAAAAAACAAAGTTGCTTTCAATATTTTGCTACTACAAATAGAGCTTCATTAAGATTCTTATATACAAATATTGGTACATTTGTGTGAGTGCAAATTTATTAAATGAGAAATTGTGGTCCAAAGAATATATACATTTAGAATGTGATGTTATTGTTAAGTGTTGGGATCAATTAAACCGAAGTTCTCAGACTTGGTGGCAGTTTAACCAAAGGATTTCAACTGAATAGTTGTGGTCCAGAAAATCGGGCTGCTCACAGGTCAGGCTGCCCCCAAGGAACTTGCAAAGCTTGCCTCACGGAACATGGACTTTGCAAAGTCTTTCATTGTACGCAGCCATGGCCTTCAGTTTAGTCTGCAAAAACATCTAGCTTCCCTAGCTCTGTATCCCTAGAAATTACATTCTTCTGATAAAGTCCCGCTTTCTGCATGCATCAATAACGCCAGATATTTTTGCATTCTTTTCCCTGCCCCCAGCACATTCTTTTGATTTATGTATATAATGAACTTGCAACACTAAGTCTGTGTCACAGTATTTCCATCAGAGTGCTGTGTTCCACCTGGTCCCAACTATACTATTTTAATTTTGTGTCTTCTTTTTTCTAATCTCCCATTGCCCTTACTCGGGTTTAATCTCTCAGCATGGGTCACAGAATATAGCTTGTGGGACATGACAGGGTTCTGACTCATAATGATCCTGTACAGGGTTTCCTGGGAGCAGTTTGGTGGATTTCAGCTGCTGACTTTTTTTTGTTTTTGCTTTATTGTGAATGATGTGATAGTTTACATGGGAGGACATCAGCTTCACATTGATCCCATCATATATCATTTCCTTGCCATAGTTACAATCCCTTCCATGCTTCATTGATCAACCAACAGGTATACACCGCAAGCCTGCCCCCCTGTTGTCTGCACACCACCCCTCTCTCTCTCCAGGTCCAAAGTCCTCAGCCATTCCATCTCCCCACGTCATCATCTCTGCCTCCATCCCTGGCATCACTACTTCTCTGGGTAGGTTTCCATTCGTTCTCTGCTCTTCTCCTTAGGTGGTCCCAGGGACCTTTGCTCCTAGACTGCAAGGTTAATCACTCCCCTCCCTTTGCCAAAATTTCCACCTTTACATTTTCATCCTTAAAATCAGGCCTGATAGCAATTATTCGCTATTGTATTGCAATAGACCTATGTGCATTTCCTTTCATCAGCCCTGACTAGGCAGAATGGATACTACTCAGTGGAGATTCTGCCTTGCTCCACACCCTCTGGATATAGGCTTCCTCTTGAAAGCTTGTAAGCCAGTCACTTCTTGCCTC
>NW_006408719.1:3613086-3614440 GCF_000296735.1 Chrysochloris asiatica | reverse complement strand
GTGCAGAGGAGGTGGGAATGATCCACGCTGTAAAATTTGTTCACTCTTTTGAGCTATTGCTTCCATAGGTGTGTGTCAAGTTCATCAAATTGTATCAGATTATTCTTTTTTCCCTCTTCTTTCTTCTTCTGTTTGAGCTCTGATCATCCAGCCACTGAAGCCAGGTCAAGTGGGTATTATCTGCAAGTGTGGGTGTACTTATGCATGTGCCCTATCTTCATATCCACTGGACACTTCACTCTATCCACTCTAGTCCTCTGTGGCTATGTTGCTGACTCTGGGTCCAAGAGTCCCCTGGACTTGGCACACTACTGGCCAATCAGGTCTCCATCTGGGTTCACAGGAGTCTACTGAGCATTGTAGGGCTTACCTCACATGTTCATTGCTGTTTTTCCCTCACTTCCCCTTATTGGTGACAAATGTGGTCACCAATCAGAGGATACATTCCCATTGAGCCTTAGTCTTAGAAGGTGGTTTGCCTTGAGGGGGACCTGACTGCTTGCCTTGATGTCTCCTGGGCAAGCCATTTGTTTGTTCTTGTAGTAATCAGTCAGCCTGCCTATATTGTTTTGTATTTTTTCCCGTCACTCTTTCTTTCAGGATGTATCTTCTGTTTTTCAGGCCACTTCATGCTGGTCTGCTTGTCCTTTTAAGTGGACCTTTCCCCTCAGAAGATTATGGATGCTGTTCAGGATTCTACCTATGTTCTTGTGTAATGCAGAGGCTCCACAGAAAGCCTCCTTTGCTGGGCATGTTGTATCCCCATTTTAGGTTGAAGATAACAAGGCTCTGGAATACAGAAATTGTACTGCTATAAAATAGACACTGGAAGCTTTCTATGGTGATATGTCTGGCTATTCCTTTCTCTCCCCTTCCAGTGTCTATTTTATAGCAGTATGCCAGGGGAACCAAGATTCAACAGACAGCCAAGCTCTTAACATTATTCCCCCCCCTTTCCCCATTCAAACCATGTCTCAATTTCTGTATCCCAGAGCCCTGTTGTTCCAAGGTTTTGCGTACATCATTATTTGCCTCTGTTCCACTTCAGTTTCACATTCATCCTATCATTTCATTTCATTGCAGTGATTAAAATCCCCTCCGTTCATCATCAAATAACCAAAGGATACACCCCACAGGCCCTCCCTCCCTCCCCCGGCTGTCAGCAAACAGCTCCTCTCCCTCCCTAAGTCCCATGTCCCCAGCCACTCCATCTGTCCATGCCATCATAGTCACACCACCATTTTGGGTCTGGGCAGTTTCCTGCTCCCAGCCCAGGAAATTCCAGTTAGTTATCTGCTGGATCTGGGTCCACATGTGTTCTGTTGTGATGTTTCTGGCTGCCCCACCTTCAAAT
>NW_006408719.1:3573390-3610276 GCF_000296735.1 Chrysochloris asiatica | reverse complement strand
GTGACTTCACCTATGTGGTTTCTAATGTGATTAATTTGTGTCCTCTCCCTCTTTTCTTTAGTTAGTTTTGCCAATGGTTTGTCAATTTTATTAATCCTTTCAAAGAACTAGCTTCTTGTCCTGTTGATTCTCTCTATAATTTTTCGGTTTTCAATCTCATTTATTTCTGCTCTTATCTTTATTATTTCCCTTCTTTTGGTGACTGTGGGTTCCCTCTGCTGGTCTGCTTCTAGTTGTTGAAGGTGATGTGTTAATGTGCTGATTTTGGCTCTTTCCTCTTTTGGAATGTGTGCATTTATTGCAATAAATTGACCTCTCAGGACTGCTTTCCCCGTGTCCAAAAGATTTTGGTATGTTGTGTTTTCATTCTCGTTTGTTTCTAGGATCTGTGTGAATTCGCGTTTAATTTCTTCTTTTATCCAGTCGTTTTTCAGCAGGGTGTTGTTTAGTTTCCATGTATTTGACTTTATTGTTTTGGTCTTCTTATTGTTGATTTCTAGTTTTATAGCATTGTGGTCTGAGAAGATGCTCTGTAGAATTTGGATGGTTGTGAATTTATGGAAGCTTCCTTTGTGGCCTAACACATGGTCAATTCTGGACAATGTTCTATGTGCACTGGAGAAGAATGTGTATTGTGCCGTTGTTAGATAGAATGTTCTGTATACATCTATGAGATCGAGTTGGTTGATTATGTTGTTAAGTTCCTATGTAGCATTGTCGAGGTTCTTTCTGGTTGTTCTATCCCTTTTCGAGATTGGTGTGTTGAAATCTCCTACTATAATTGTGGATTTATCTATTTCTTTCTTCAATTCCTTTAAGGTTTGCTTCATGTATCTTGGTGCTTTTTCGTTGGGAGCGTATATGTTTATTATAGTTATGTCGTCTTGCTCGATTGACCCTTTGAGCATGAGATAGTGTCCTTCTTTGTCTCTTAAGCTAGTTTTTATCTTAAAGTCTACTTTGGCAGTGATTTGTATAGCCAATCCTGCTTGTTTATTCCTGCTGTTGGCTTGTTATATTTTTTTCCATCCTTTGACTCTTAGTCTGTTTTTGTCTTTCTGTGTAAGGTGTGTCTCTTGTAGGTAGCATATTGATGGATCTTGTTTTCTTATCCATTATGCCACTCTTTGTCTCTTCACTGCTGCATTCAATCTATTGATAGTCAATGTAATTATTGATAAGTGTGAATTGATTGCTGTCATTATGTTACATTTTTGGTGGTGTTGTTTGTTCTTTGGTTCTGCTTTCCTTCTTGAATTGGGTTTGTGTTTTTTGAGTTGATTCTGGTCAGTTTCTTCCTAGTTTCTCTGTTCGCTTGTTCTGATTGGGGGTTTGTTTTTATGTTATGTTGTGGAGTGTTAATTTTCTTTGGAGTTACCTTGTAGTCTACTAACTTTTGGCTGCATTTAGGATACTCCATTGCAACCTGTAATTTACCTGGCATCCTCACCACCTGGGTTTCTGTTGCTGCATTTGTCCGTTCTTTGACATTGATATGTTTATGTCCTTCGCTTGATCTCTGTGCTCCCTTGTGTTTGTTGATGTAGTCTTGTTCTGTTCTAGAATATGCTTGCGGTTGACTGTGTTCCAGGTCGTGATGCCATTCCTGTCAATCTCTGTTTGTCGTCTGTTCTTGTGGGTTCTCCGTCCCCAGAACTCCCTTTAGGATGTTTTGAAGTGCTGGGTTGGTTTTGATAAAATCCCTCAGATTCTGTTTATCCTGGAATGTTTTGATCACACCATATTTGATTGGTAGTTTTGCTGGATAGACAATTCTTGGTTGACAGTTTTTTTCTTGCAGGGTTTTGTATATGTCTCCCCATTGCCTTCTTACCTGCATGGTTTGTTCTGAGTAGTCAGCACTTAATCTAATTTGCTTGCCTTTATAAGTTATACTTCTCTTCTCCCTGGATGCTTTTAGTATTCTTTCCTTGTCTTTGATTTTGGAGAGTCTGATTATTATATGTCTTGGAGACTTTCTTTTGGGGTCTATCCTTCCTGGGCTACACTGGGCATGTTGAATGTTTATCTTCTCGTCTTTCAAGATGTTAGGGAAGTTTTCTTCCAGAAGCTCTTCAACTATCTCCTCTGTGGACTTCTTTGATTCTTCTTGTTCTGGAATGCCAATAATTCTTAAATTATTCCTCTTCATGTTATCCAACATGAATCTTAGACTCTCTTTGGATTGTTTTATCCTTTTAGCTGTTTGCTCTTCTATCTTGGCAGTATTGAGAGATTTGTCTTCCAGTTTGCTAGTTCTGGCTTCCATCTCTTCTAGTCTGCTCCTTTCCCCTTTCAGCCTATTGTCTATTTCTGATATCTTGTTATTCATCACCTGGACATCGTTTTGCAGGTTTTGAATTGTTTCCAATGCTGTGTCAACTCTATTAGGTTGCTCCTGAAGCACTTTCCTTACTTCTTCCTTATTTTCCTCTACCCCTTTTCGGAGTATTTTAATTTGTTTCCATATCAGTCTTCTGAATTCCCTCTCAGGCATATCTAGAACCCACTCCTCCTCCTCTATGAACATATTGTCTGTCTCCAGCTCATTTGCATCTGTTGTTCTCTTCTGCTTTTGGACGTGTTTCGATAATGTTAATTGTTTCTTATTGGGCATGATTATTCTTATTTTATTATAATTATTAATAATATGATCAGGAGATAGGCGGTGGGCTAGTTGGGCCTCGGGTGTGCCTGGGCCTCCGCGACCGTGCTGTGGGCATCTTTTTCAAAAGACGGCCAAGCATCCTAACATTATTCTCCTCTTCTCCCCGTTTCAAGCCATGCCTCAGTCCTTGTATCCTAAAGCCCTGTTATTCTAGGTTTGTGCATACCTCGTCATTTAGCTCTGTCTCACCTAGCCTATGCGTACCTACCCAACCATTCTCCCGTCTGCCTTGCTCTTCTTTCTCCCTTCCTCTATTTTCTTGTGTATTGCCATTCTTACCCACCCACCCTCACCCGCCGCTCCCAGGCTCTCCTGTGTCTTTTCCCTACCCTGTGCTCTTTCTTACCCTCCCTCCCCACCTCTCATCCCATACATACCAGTAATGAGCACTTAAATTTTTAGATCCCCCTCGCTTTTGGGTGGGTTCTTTTTTTTAGTCTTTTATAATAATGGTCTTATGAAGTATTTCTCCTTTTGTGACTGATTAATTTCACTCTGCATAATGTGCTCAAGGTTCATCCATGTCATGTGATGGCTTGCAGCTTCCTTGTTGTTCTTCAAGGTAGCAGAGTATCCCATTGTGTGTATGTACCACAGTTTGTTTTTCCATTCTTTAATTGATGGGCTTTTTGGTTGTCTCCATTTTTTTGCTATTGTAAATAGTGCTGTTATGAACATTGGTGTGCATATATCTACTCGTGTTATGGCTTGTATTTATTGTGGGTAAATACCAAGTAGAGGAATTGCTGGGTCATACGGTATTTCTATTTCCAACTTTCTGAGGAAGTGCCATATTGCTATCCAGAGTGGTTGGACCATTTTGCATTCCCACCAACAATGTAGGAGCGTCCCAGTCTTTCTGCATCCTCACCAGCATTTGCTGCCCTCTGATTTTTTTATCTTTGCTATTATTGGTGGTGTGAGATGATAGCTCATTGTTGTTTTGATTTTCATTTCTCTGATGGCTAGTGATCATGAACATTTCTTCATATATTTATTGCCTTCCCAGATCTCCTCTTTGGTGAAGTGTCTGTTCTTGTCGTGTGTCCATTTTTAAATTGGGTTATTTGTTTTTTTCTTGTAGAGATGTTGTAGTTTCCTATGTATCTTAGAAATGAGTCCTTTATCTGATGTGTTGTTGCAAAGATTTTTTTCCCATTCTATGGGCTCCTTTTTGCTCTGTGGGTGAAGTCTTTTGATACACATAAGTTTTAAATTTTTTGTATGTCCCACTCATATATTTTGTCTATTTTTCTTTGTGTACTTTTCAAACTGTTTAGTAGTCTGTGTATGCACTGAATTAGCACCCTCACATTCATCCGTATTTTTTCATTGATGACCTTCATAATTTGGGGATTCACATTTACATCTTTAATCCATGCTGAGTTTGTTTTTGTATACGACATGAGGCAAAAATCTTTTTTCAGTCTTTTACATATCATTTTCCAGTTCAGCCAGCACCATTTGTTAAAGAGACTGTCCCCTTCTCATGCAATATGCCTAGGCACTTTGTCAAAAATCATTTGGCTATATGTGGTTGGGTTAATTTCTGGATTCTTGATTCTGTTTCATTGATCAATGTATCTTTCATTGTACCATTACCAGGCTGTTTTGACCACTGTAGCCATGTAGTAAGGTTTGAAATCATGGAGTGAGAGACCTCCAACCTTGTTCTTCTTTTTAAGCAGTGCTTTGCCTATCCTGGGTCTCTTTCCTTCCCATATGAAGTTAGCAATTGTCATTTCCATCTCTTTGAAGAATGTTGCTGGAATCTAGATTGGGATTGCATTGTATGTGTAAATTGATTTGGGGATATTGACATTTTCACGATGTTGAGTCTTCTTATCCAGGAACATGTTATATTCTTCCACTTCTGTAGGTCTCTTTTGGTTTCTTGTAGTAGTATTCTGTAAATTTTTTTGTATAATTCCTTTCATTCTCTTGTTACATTTATTCTTAAATATTTCATCCTTTGTGTATTGCTTTCCTAATGTCCTTTTCATCATTATCATTGTTGCTATAGAGAAATCAACAGTTTTTGTATGTTGATCTTATATCCTGCCACTTTTCTGAATCTTTTGATGAGGTCTAGTAGTTCTTTTTACTGAGTCTTTGGGGTTTTCTATGTATAGGATCATATCATCTGCAAATAAGGAGAGTTTTACTTCCTCTTTGCCAATTTGGATGCCTTTAATTTCTCTATCATGCTGTATAGTTCCTGATAAAACTTCCAGCACAATATTGAATAGGAGTGGTGATAAAGGGAATCCTTGTCTGGTTCCCATTCACCAAGGGAAGGCTTTCATTTTCTCTCCATTGAGAATGATATAGGCTCTTGGTTTTGTATATATGTTCTTGATCATGTTGAGAAATTTCCTTTAATTCCTACTTTGTTGAGTGTTTTTATCAGGAATGGATGTTGGATTTTGTCAAATGCCTTTTCTGCATCAATCGATATGATCATGTGGTTCTTTTCTTTTTTCTAATTTATATGATGGATTACGTTGATTGTTTTCCTGATGTTGAACCATCCTTGCATCCCTTTTATGAAACCCACTTGATCATGATACATTATTGTTTTTGATGTGCTGTTGGAGTCAGTTGGCTAGGATTTTGCTGAGAATTTTTGAATCTATGCTCATGAGGGATATTGGTCTATAGATTTCTTTTTTAGTTATGTCCTTCCCTGGTTTTGGTATGAGGGTTATCCTTGCTTCATAAAAAGTGTTAGGAATAATGCCCTCAAGGTTCATTACATGGATGAACCTTGAGGACATTATGCTGATTGCAATTAGTCAGTCACAAAAGGAGAAATACTGCATAAGTCCATTATTGCAAAAGACTAAGAAAAAGAACCCACCCAAAAGGGAGGGGGGGGAAAACCCTAAAAAAGTATTAGGAAGTTTTTCTTCCTCTTCTATATTCTTTCTGGTTATTCTGTCCCTTTTCGAGAATGGTGTATTAAAATCTCCCACTATAATTGTAGATTTATCTATTTCTTTCTTTAATTCCAGTAAGGTTTGCTTCATGTATCTTGATGCTCTTTCATTGGGAGCGTATATATTTAGTATGGTTCTGTTGTCTTGCTCAATTGACCCTTTGATGATGAAATAGTGTCATACTTTGTCTCTTAAACAGGTTTTTATCTTAAAGTTTCCTTTGTCGGAGATTAATATTGCCATTCCTGCTTGTTTATTGTTGCAGTTAACTTGGTAAATTTTTTTCCATCCTTTAACTTTGAGTCTGTTTTTGTCTTTGTGTGTAAGGTGTGTCTGTTGCAGGCAGCATATTGAAGGATCTTGTTTTCTTATCCTTTCTGCCACTCTCTGTTTCTTCACTGGTGCATTCAATTCATCGACATTCAATGTAATTATCGATAGGTATGACTTAATTGCTGTCATGATGTTACTTTTTTGGTGGTGCTGTTCTGCTTTCCTTCTTGTATTGGGCTTGTGTTTTTTGTATTATTTCTTGTTGGGTTCTTTTTAGTTTTCATGTTTGTTTGTTTTGCTTAGAAATTCACTTTTATTACAATTTGTGAAGTATTAACTTTCTTTGGGGTTATCTGGTAGTCTATTAACTTTTCTCTCCCTTTAAGAGAACCCATTGTATCCTTTAATTTACCTGGCATCCTCACCACCAGGATCTCTTTTGCTGTGTTTGTGCCTTCTTTGACATTGATATATTTTTGATCTTCAGTTGACCTCCCAGCTCCTTTGAGTTTGTTATTGTAGTCTTGTTCTGTTTTGGACTCTGCTGTCTGTTGACTGAGTTCCAGGTGATGATCCCACACCTGTCAGTCTCTGTTTGTTGTCCGTTCTTGTTGGTTTTCAGTCCACCTAACTCCCTTTAGGATATTTTGAAGTGCTGGGTTGGTTTTAATAAAATCTCTCAGATTCTGTTTATCCTGGAATGTCTTGATTGTACCATCATATTTGATTGATAGTTTTGCTGATTAGACGATTCTTGGTTGACAGTTTTTTTGTTTGTTTGTTTGTTTTCTTATAGGGCTTTGTATATGTCTCCCCATTGCCTTCTTGCCTGCATGGTTTGTTCTGAATAATCAGAGCTTAATGTAATTTGCTTGCCTTTATAAGTGACATTTATCTTCTCCCTGGCCACTTTTGGTATTCTTTCCTTGTCTTTGATTTTGGAGAGCTTGATTATTATATGTCTTGGTGACTTTCTTTTGGGGTCTTTCCTTCCTGGGATACGTTCGGCTTCTTGAATGTTTATCTTCTCATCTTTCAAGATGTTAGGGAAATTTTCTTCCAGAAGCTCTTCAAGTATCTCCTCTGTGGACTTCTCTGATTCTTCCTGTTCTGGAATGCCAATAATTCTTAAGATGTTCCTCTTTATGTTATGCATCATGAATTGTAGACAATCTTCAGATTTTTTTTATCCTTTTAACCACTTGCTCTTCTATCTTAGTTGTATTGAGAGATTTGTCTTCCAGCTTGCTAGTTCTGGCTTTCATCTCTTCTAATCTGCTCCTTTCCCCTTTCAGTGTATTGTCCATTTCTGATATCTTATTATTGATCATCTAGACATCTTTTTGCAGGTATTGAATTGCTTACAATGCTGTATCAATCTTATTTGTTTGGTCCTGTAGTACTTTCCTGACTTCTTCCTTGTTTTCTTCCACCCCTTTTTGGAGCATTTGAATTCATTTCCATATAATTCTTCTGAATTATTTCTCTGGCATATCCAAAACCTGCCCTTCCTCCACTATAAAGGCTTTGTCTGTCTCCAGCTCATTTGCATCAGCTACTCACTTCTGTTTTTGAACGTGTTTCGAAATGGTTTGTTGCTTTTGATCGGCATGATGGTTATTTTTATTTATTTATTTTTAAGCTTAAGTGAATGCTTAAACGTTTGTTGTTTGCTTACTGGGTGTCTCCTGGTGAATATGGTCAGGAGATAGGCTTCCCTTTTTGCATGTAATTCTTAGCAGGTGTTGTTGAGTCTTGTCTCAGTGGTGGAATATTATGGGGTATGTTTAAAGCTTGACTATATGGCCACAATTGCTGTCTCTTTTTGGATAACGTAGGGAGAAAAAGCTCCCACCTCCAGGAAAAACGTGTGATCAAAAGGACCAAAAGCATAAGTAATATAAATGCAGACAAAAATCACCACTTTGGAATAGAAATGAAGCTGTGGTCAACTGTCCCAAGCTAAACCGTCAGTGTGTGTGCAACTATAAGCCTCCAGCAGGGGGTGGGGGTGTCCACTCTCTCAGACTCCTCCTCTAGTCACTACAGTAGAGGTGCACAGGTAGATATTGGGGAGTTAATGGGAGAAAGATTGTCCACCATTTTTGTCTCTGAAGGTCAGTTAGGTATCTGTGTGTGCCCAGCACAATTCTCGGGATGGTTGAGCCCTGGTAAGCTGGGGTTTTACAGATTGCTTTGAATTGGTCCTGCACAAGGAGCTCTGGCAGCCCAGCAGCCACAGTCCGCAAGGACAGCAGCTTGAAACCACAAGCCGCTTCACGGGAGAAAGGTGAGATGCTTCACTCCCGCTCAGACTCACAGCCTCGGAACCACACACTGGTTCTTCTGCAGTCGGAACCTACTCCATGGTGTACTGATGTGAGGGGTCCAGCTGGGGGAGCTTTTGGATCTGTGGCTCTGTGGGTGACGTCATAAGTCACCGCCAAGCTCCTTCTCTCTGTATAGTGGGAAAACTGTCCCACCTGATGTCCGGGCTGAGCAATGAAGGTGGGACAGGGAGAGAGAGAGGGAGAAATGTGTACTTTAGCTGTACTTTCCTTAATATCATGATTTTTTCACTTGCCAGTGCGGGAAACTGACGTCCTGGATCTTATGGTAGATCCAGAGCCCTGGAGTTGTTCTATGAGCATTTCCTTTGTGAGACCCTCCTCCCTTCTCACCAGGGCATACCCTACCTAGTTTTTGCGGCTATAGACCTAACCAGATGTTGACCTGCAGTCCAGTTTTTATTCCACAACTCCATACCAGGAGTTCAAAATGTTGATAGGTACTGCCAAAACATCCTTTAAAAAGAGGGTATCAAATTCTATCCCAATCAAATGTGCAAGAGTCCTTGTTTGCACCTTCCTAATACTAGCCATTAAACATATTCAAATTGTTAGAAATCACTCAGGTAAGTGCAGCTCAAAAAAAATGAGCAACCACATTTACATTTCAAATAAGCAAAAAACTATGGCTCTCAATCAAAATGGTACAGTATGAAGCACAAGAGGACTATTCTTCTACCAAATACAAAACAAAACAAAAACTACTGCACTTACAGAACAACTGGAATCAACTACATTACTTTTATGTAAATAAAATATGGGTTGTACACTTTTTGCAAATTATGTCTTCCTGTACTAGGTATGTGTGCTATACTAATTTATTTTATAACAACATATATAAAAATTAGCACGTATAAAAGTATCTCATGAGGGGAGGATATGGTAGGAAAATATACATATAACCATTATTTGCTTAAAATATGAGATTTTCGTAACTTTGGAACTTGATCATGCACTTAAATAAAGCATGCGAGTATTGATGAATAAATAAGATGTTAATCTTTATTAGAAGAGCCACAAGTACCAGCTACCATCCCACTGTTATCATCCCTGCCATGGTGGTGGGATTGACAGCCCATGTTACTAGAACAGCTGGTTGGTATCTTAAAAGATAAGTGGTTTCACAGTTTGGATTGTTTGGTAGCAACCCTGAGGGAATGTTTCAGACCAGTGAAGTGGTCTCAGACTTCTTACAAAAGTGGTTTCTCTGAGTTGGAAGAATTGAAAGGCCAGTACTCCCTTTTTTGTTTGTTTGTTTTTTCCTTTTGGTGAAATATGTGAGACTACAGACTGGCTGCACAGATAAAAGAATACAAACACATAATTTACAAAAATCAGGAGAGAAAAAAAATTATAAAGAAAACAAACAGCATAATGTAATCATAGAACACTATCAAGCAACCTAACATAGGTATCATAGAAAATTAAGAAGGATAAGAACGAGCAAGTAAAAATGAATATTTGAGTAAATAATGACAGAAAACTTATTGGATTTGATGAAAGATATCAATCTACAAATCAAAAACTCAGTGAACTGCATGTAGCACATCCAAAGTTATATAAAGGAGGGTGGATCTTGGTGGACTAGGCAGAAAAGCCATACAGACTCCCATTAATGAAAGCATGGAAAACCAAGTGAAACAAACTAGAAGGACTGCACTAGAACTCTAAACTTCAGAAAAAGTGATAAGCTGGTCCTTCGAATGTTTACCAGAAGAAAGATTTGGAATAGGAACAAGAAAGGAGTTGACTTCGGAACTGAGACAGCCAGCTTGCCAGTCTTTGTGGAAGAGTGTGGGTGGAGACAGGAACCAGCAATCTGCAGAAACACAGGTGTGAGTGTCTTTTTTTTTTTTTTTGTACTCTCTTGTCACATCTTCTCTGCCCAGTGTGCATATCTCCATGCAGGTGACCAGAGGGAAGTCTTGTGTGAGTGCACACCCCTAGGGAAGGTCCAGCGTTGTGAAACAAATAACACTAAACTGTTATGCTGCTCAGGGGAAGGATTTATATAGGGTGCAGGTGGAGGCAGGAAAAGGGGGAAAAAAGGAAATTGATCCAGGAGTCTCTTTCAAAGAACATCTGGCCATCCCTGGACTGATTCTCATTAGGAGTAACAGAGTTGAGGGGAAAAGAAGAAAAAAAGAAAGAAAGGCCGAATCAGAACACATAGTCAAATAAGGAATAAATGGAATTTCTCAGTTAGCTTTGAAGACTAGAGTTTATTGGTGGAAGTAGGATGCCGTGGAGTCACTTCCTACTCAGACTGACCCTGTATAGGGTTTCCAAGGCTGTAAATCTTTATGGGAACAGAAAGCTTCATCTTTCTCCTGCTGAACGGTTGGAGTTTTGAACTGCTGACCTTGAGGTTAGTAGCCTGACTCATAACCACTATGCTACCAGAGCTCCTTAGAGTCTATTGTTGCTGTTGTTAAGTGCTGTCATGTCTATTAGGTGGGACTAAATAATTGGTCGTATTTTCCCACATTTTTTAAAATTTTTCATTTTATTTTATGTTATTGTTTGTTTTATTTTATTGGGTCTCATAACTATATAAATATCTTTCCTGGGTTTTATATTTTTGTGGGAGAGTATCTATTTGTGCCTCACCTGATAAAAGACAGAAACTTCAGCCACACAGCCAAGCTACATTTTTACCATGTAAAACCCCACCAATAAGGCAAGAGCCAATACCAGCTGCTATATATCAGAGCAGTATATAAACCAACATGCATTAAAAATACCCTAAAGGGAGTCATAAGAGCAGTGAAAAGAGAACTGCATCTCCTGATCACACCTAATAGGAGACAACTGGAGTGTTTAAGCACACACCATCATACATTCATCTAATTAATACAAATACAAAGTACCACAATGCCTAAAAAGCAGTAGAAAATGTCTGCTCACATGGAGAAACTAGACAGAGTAGCTCAAACAAATGACCAAGAAGAACTAGGAATGATATTAGAGGCTGAAGATGCTTTGCAATTGTCTTGAGAGAGAATTTAGTAGAATCATCTTGAGGTGTACCCAAATGTTCCAAAGAAAAGCAGAGGAAAATAAGGAAGTAGTCAGAAAAGCATTACAGGAAAATTTAATCAAAAATAGCGTAGTGATTATGAATCAGGCTGCAAACATTAAGGTTAGCAGTTCAAAAATGCCAGCTGCTCCACAGGAGAAAGATGAGGCTTTCTGCTCCCATAAAGACTTACAGTCTCAGAAACCCTGTACAGGGTTGCTATGGGTAGGAACTGACTCGACGTCACTTAACAACATCAACATTGACAATTACATTAAGCATTGGTGGATTGAATGCACTAGTCAACAGGCAGAGAGTAGCAGAATGGATACGAAAGCAGAATCCTTCAATACAATCCCTTCAAGAGACACAACTAACACAGAAAGACAAAATAAAATGAAAAATTAAAGGATGGAAAAAAATATACCAAGCTAATTCCAATCCATATCTGCGATATGCAGATGATACAACCTTGCTTGCTGAAAGTGAAGAGGACTTAAGACATTTACTGATGAAGATCAAAGAACACAGCCTTCTGTATGGATTACATCTCTATGTCAAGAAAACAAAAATCCTCACAGTTGAACCAATAAACAACATTCTTATCAATGGAGAAAAGATTGAAGTTGTCAAGGACTTCATTTTTCATGGATCAACTATCAACACTCATGGAAGCAGCAGTCAAGAAATCAAATGACATATTGCATTAGGTAAATCTGCTGTACAAGACCTTAGTAAAGTGTTGAAGAGCAAAGATGTCAGCTTGAGGACTAAGGTGCCCCAACCCAAGCCATGGTATTTTCAATAACCTCATATGTATGTGAAAGCTGGACAGTAAATAAGGAAGATCATAGATGAATTGATGCATATGAGGTATGGTGTTGGAGGAGAATATTGAAAGTGCCATGGGCTGCCAAAAGAACCAACAGATCGTGTTGGAAGAAGTGCAGCCAGAGTGCTTTTGGAGGCCAGGGGCCAAACTTTTTTTCTCATACTTCAGACATATTGTCAGGAGGGACCAGTTACTGGAGAAGGATATCATGTTTGGTAGGGTCGAGGGTCAGAGAAAAAGAGGAAGACCCCCAGTGAGATGGGTTGACAATGTGGCAGTATCAATGGGCTCAAGAGTGGTAATGATAGTGAGGTTGGCCCAGGATTGCACAGTGTTTTGTTCTGCTGCAGATTAGGATGCTATGTGTCAGTACCGACTCGATGGCACCTAACAACAACAATGTCCTTCCTTTTGTTCAACTGACTCTTGAACCATGGGATAATGACTTTCTTTGCATATTATATATAAATTATGGTGGCTTTTGCTTTAAAGTTTGTTATGTCTGAGATTAATATTGCCTCTCCTGCTTGTTTTGGATTGTAATTGTTGTTGTTGTTGTTAGATGCCATCGAGTTGGTACCAACTCATAGCAACCCTATGCACAGCAGAATGAAAACATTGCCTGATCCTGAGCCAATCTCACTATTGTTGCCACGCTTGAGACCATCAATGGTGTCACCTGGCCAATCCATCTCGTTGGGGGTCTTCCTCTTTTTCTCTGACCCTCCGCCCTACCAAACATGATATCCTTCTCCAGTGATTGGTCCCTTCTGAAAATATGTCCAAAGAATGAGAGGTGAAGTTTGGCCTTCCTGGCCTTCAAGAAGCACTCTGGCTGCTCTTCTTCAAACACAGATGTGTTGGTTCTTTTGGCAGCCCACAGCACTTTACACAATAGCATCAATTATTTTGCGGTCTTCCTTATTCACTGTCCAGCTTTTGCATGCATATGAGGTTACTGAAAATACCATGGCTTGGGTCAGGTCTTCAACTTGAGATCTTTGCTCTTCAACACTAAAAATTTCTTGTGCAGCAGATTTGCCTACTGCAATACGTTGTTTGATTTCTTGACTGTTGCTTCAATGAGTGTTGATAGTTGATCCAAGAAGAATGAAGTCCTTGACAAACTTCAATCTTTTCTCCATTGATGAGAATGTTTTTTATTGTTCCAGTGGTGAGTATTTTTGTTTTCTTTACATTGAGATGAAATCCATAGTGAAGGCTGTGCTCTTTGATCTTCATCAGCAAATATTTTAAGTCTTCTTCACTTTCAGCAAGCAAGGTCGTATCATCTGTATATCATAGGTTGTTAATGAGTCTTCCTCCAATCCTGATGCCATGTTTTTCTTCATAAAACCCAGCTTCTTGGATTATTTGTTCAGCATACAGGTTGAATAAGTATGGTGAAAGAATGCAACCCTATCACACACCTTTCCTAATTTTAAACCATTCAGTGTTCCCATGTTCTATTTGAATAGCTGCCTTTTGGTCCATGTACATATTCCTCATGAGCACAATTAAGTGTTCAGGAATACTCATACTTTGCAATGTTGTCTGTAGCTTGTCATAATCCTCACAATTGAAAGCCTTTGTGTAGTCAATACAGCACAGGTAAAGATCTCTCTGATATTCTCTGCTTTTAGCCAAGATCAATCAGACGTCAGCAATGATATCCCTCGGTCCACTGCCTTTTCTGAATTCAGCTTGAACCTGTGGAAATTCTCTGTCAATATATGCTTGTAGCCATTTCTGTATTACTTTTAGTAAAACTTTACTCACATGAGATATCAAAGATATTGTCCAATGATTTCTGCATTCCATTGGGTCACCTGTCTTTGAAATGGGCATAAATATGGATCTCTTCCACTCAGTTGTCCAGATAGTTGTCTTCCAAATTTCTTGGCAGAGATGACTGAGTGCCTCCTGTGCTGCCTCACTTTCTTGAAATATTTCAATTTTTATTAATGAAGGACACATCCATAATAAATATGTATGCTACCAACAATACGGCCTCCAAACACATAAAGCAAACCCTAATAGATTTGAAGACAGAAATAGACAAATCTACAATAATAGTGAGAGAATCAAATACACCATTTGTGAAAAAGGACAGAACAACCAGAAAGAATATCAGCAGAGACACAAAGGAACTAAACAACACAATCAACCACTTGAGCTCAAAGATATGTACAGAGCATTCTACCCAACAACAGCACAATACACATTCTTTTCCAGTGCACATGGAACATTCTCCAGAATACACCATGTGTTAGGCCACAAAGAAAATCTCCATAAATTTAAAAACATCAAAATATTACAAAGCATCTTTTCAGACAATAATGCTATAAAATCAGGAATTACAATATGAAGAGTAAGGAAACAAAACCATATCCTTGGAAACTGAATAACACCCTGCTTAAAAGATGCTACATAGTAGCACAAATAAAAAAATGAAATTACAAAATTCCTAGAAACAAATGAGAATGAAAATACAACATACCAAAACCTTTGGGACACAGCAAAAACAGTGCTGAAAGGACAATTTATTGCAATAAGTGCACACATTAAAAAAGAAGAAAGAACTAAAATCAACACACGAACACAAAATCACCAACAATTAGAAAATGACCAGTAAATTAAAGCCACAGCCACCAGAAGAAAAGAAATAATAAAGATCAGAGCAAAAAAAAAATGTGATGGAAAATAGGAAAAATATAGAAAAAAATCAATAAGAAAAGAAGTTGGTTCTACAAAATATTAATAAAAATTGACAAACCATTGGTAAATCTAACAAAAGAAAACTGAGAAGTCACAAATAACACACATAAGAAACCACATGGAAGGCATTACAACAGAACCAATGAAAATCAAAGGATAATAATAGAGTACTAAGAAGAGTTGTACTAAACAAATTAAAAATCTAGAGGAAATGGATGAAGTTTTAGAAAAACAAGGCCTACCTAAACATACACAGAGTAAAGTAGAAAACTTGAACAGACCTATAACAAAGGAAGAAATAGATCAGTTCATCAAAAATCTCCCAACTGAGTAGTTGCTCTTGTAGTCGAGGAGTGGAGGACCCTGGGACATTAAGAAAGAAGAGTGGGAGTGGAATGAGGGACCCTATTCAGAGACACAGTGATGCCAGACATGGAGGCAGAGAGGATGATGTGGAGAGATGGAGCAGCTGGGGATTCTAGACTCATGGAGGGAGAGGGGCTGTGTGCTGGCAGCCAGGGGTCAGGATTGCACGGTATGCCCTTTGGGTGTTTGAATAAGTGCATATTTCTGAGTGTTTTGGTGTACATCCAAAAAATATTGTTGAATGATGATGCATGGAGGGGATTTTAAATATTGCAATGAAATGGGATACAATAGGATGAGTATAAAGCTGATGTTCTCCAATGTATCACTCAATTCACAATAAAAACTTAAAAAAAACAAAACTCCCCCAAAAAGTCCAGGCTTTACTGGTGACTTTTACCAAACATTCAGAGAAGGCCTGACACCTATTCTACTTAAACTATCCTGGAATATGGAAAAGAATGGCAAACGTCTTAATCCATTTTATGATGCAAGCATAACCCTCATAGCAAGCAGTGAAGGACATCACTAAAAAAGAAAATTGTAAACCATTATCCCTCATGAATATAGATGCAAAACTTCTCAACAAAATCCTAGTCAATAGAATTTGATAACATATCAAAAAATAATACATCATGAACAAGTGGGATTCATACTAGGGATGCAATTAATGTAATTCACCACATAATTTTTTTTTTTAAAAAGGGCAAAAATCCCATGATTATATAAGTTGATGCAGAAAAGGCATTTGATAAACTCCAATATCCATTCATGATAAAAATACTCAACAAAGAAGGTATTGAAAGAAAATGGCTCAATATAATTAAAAGCACATATACAGCTCTGGTAGCATAGTGATTATGAATCGGGTTGTGAACCGCAAGGTCAGCAGTTCAAAACTACCAGATGGTCCGTGGGAGAAAGATGATGCGTTCTGCTCCCGTAAAGATTTACAGCCTCGGAAACCCTGTGCAGGGTCGCTATGATTCAGAATTGACTCCACGGCACACAGCCACCATTCAAAACCAATAGCCAACATCATTCTCAACAAAGAGAAACTGAAAGCATTCCCTTTGCTAACATGAACCAGACAATGATACCCTTTATCACCACTCTTATTCAATATTGTGTTGGAAGTCTTAGCCAGAGCTTTAATGCATAAAGGGGGATTTAAAGTATCAAATTGGCAAAGAAGAAGTAAAAGGTTCTCTATTTGCAAATTATATGGTCCTATAAGGAGCTCTGGTAGCGTAGTGGTTACGAATCGGGCTGCGAACCTTAAGGTCAGCGGTTTGAAACTACCAGCCGCTCCGCGGGAGAAAGATGAGGCTTTCTACTCCCGTAAAGATTTACACCCTCGGAAACCCTGTACAGGGTCGCTATGGGTCGGACCCGACTCAATGGCACTTAACAACAACAATACATAGAAAACTCCAAAAATTCAGCCAAAAAAAAAAAAAAAATACTGGAACTCATTGGGAGATTCAGCAAAGTGGTAGAGTACAAGATCAACATACAAGAATGAGTCAAATTTCTCTATACTAATAACGACAGCACTGGAAAGGAAATTAGGAAAGTAATACAATTTACTATAGTTGCCCAAAGGATGAAATATTTATGAATAAATCTAACCTGAGAAACTAAAGACCTATGCAAACAAAACTATGAAACACTATTATAAGAAATCCAAAGAGATTTACAAAAATGGAATAATATACCATGCTCATGAATAGGCAGAAATAACATTGTGAAAATGCCAATAATACCCAAAGCAACTACATACATAATGCAATCCCACCCAGATTTCAACAACATTCTTTAAATAGAAGAAAAAAAAAGATCATGAACTTTATTTGGAAGGGAAAGGGACCAGATAAGCAAAGCAATTCTTATGAAAAAACACACAAACAAAAACAAAACAAAGTGGAAGGCCTCTCACTTCCTGACTTCAAAGTTACTACAGGGTCATTGTGGTCAAAACACCCTGGTATTTGTGCAATGAAAGACACATAGATCAATGGAACAGAATTTAGAACCCCAAAGAAAACCCATCAACATATAGTCAACAGGTCTTTGGTAAAGAGCCAAAATACATTAAATGGGGAAGAGATGATCTCTTCAACAAATGGTGCTGGCAAAACTGTAACTTGATTTGCAAAAGAATGAAACAATACCCATATCTCACACCATATGCAAAACTAGCTCAACATGAATTAAACATCTAAATGTAAATCCCAGAATTATAAAGATGATCAAAGATAAAACATGGTTAAACTTAAGGGTTCTAATATATGGCATACATAGACTATCAAACCCACCAGCAATAAACAATAAAACAGATGACTGGGACATATTAAAAAATAGAAATTTATTTGCTTCAAAATATTTTACCAAGAGTAAAATTGGAGCCTACTGACTAGGAAAAATACTTTTTGGCAATGACATATCATACAAGGGACTAATCTCTAAAATTTATAGGTAACTACAACACAGCTACAAGAAAAAGACAAATTACTCAATTAAGAAATGGGCACAGGACATGAGTAGACACTTCACCAAGAAGACATTCAGGCAACCAGCAAACATATAAAGAAATGTTCATAATCATTATTCATTAGAGAGTTGCAAATCCAAACAAAAATGAGATATCATCTCATACCAGCAGCAACAGCAAAGTTCAAAAAACCGAGGACAACAAATGCTGATGAGAATGTGGAGAGACTGGGACCCTCTTACATTGCTGGTGGAACTGCAAATTGTTTCAACCACTCTGGAAAATGGTACGGCACTTCTTCAGAAAATTGGAAATAGAAATGCCTTTTGATCCAAAAATTCCTCTACTTGGTACATATCAACAAGAATACAAGTCAGAACGTGAGTAGATAAATGCACACCAAAGTTCAGAGCAGCATTATTCAAACAGGAAAAAGTTGGAGACAACATACATGCCCATCAATGGAAGAACAGATAAGCGAACTCTGGTACATACATACAATTGAACTCTATGCTAACTTGAAGAATAACAATGAAGCTGCAAAACATCATATAATATGGATGAACCTTAAGGATATAATGCTGAGTAAAATTAGTTGAACACAAAAGGACAGATATTGCATAATAGTATTATTGTAAAAATTTAAGAAATTATTTCCATACTAAAAGAATAATTATTTGAGGGTTACCATGGGTTGGAGAGAGGGGAGAGTAATTCACAGGTTTGGGGATAGACATATGATAACTTAGGGGACAAAGAGGTCAATTAATAGGAGGGGAGGAGCAATGCACAAGAAGGGGAAGGGGAGTAGAAGAACGGAGATGTTAGGTAATGACTTTGGGAGGTATGTTTGTTTATGTTTTTGTTAAGTGCCACTGAGTATGTGGTTCAAATAAACTTCGCAGTCCAGTACATTAACCCACTATGCCACAAAAGGAAATGGGCTAAATGGGATGGAGGTAAATTTTGACATATGTATAGACCTGGAATCACAAGGCTGTATGTTATAGGGATTGAGATGTAGACTAGGGGTAAAGTAGGGGAAATAATGTTAAGGTGGGTGACTGTTTTGTTGATCTTGGGTTACCCTGTATACTAGTGTAATATAAACATGTAAGTGGGATAGAAAGGATAATTGGGGAAGATGATTATAGAAAGCTTGTAAGTCCATCTTCAGCCTATAACAGATTGGATTATCTAAAAGGGGACTCGAATGTACCCAGGAAAACAGGCTTCTTGATAAGCCTTGGGGGAGTATGGGGCCTTAGGTGGAAACCTGAACCCCACCCAGAACCTTCAGGGGTGGAACATTCCCAATTCAAAAGACTTGCAGACCAACCTGGAACAGCTAGAGGTACAGAAGATAATTCTTAAAAAAAAAAAAAAGACCAGTGGAATGAGGGGGTAGTGGTGGAGGTAAGCAGACTGTTTGGCTGTGACAATATCAAGTAAGCTGTTTGCCCTGGAGCCATCAAGGCAAGAAAAGTCAGCCCATCATGATAAACCCCTTTCTAAGACTGAAACTCAAAGGGAACACAGGAACTGTCATATGTTCACAGTTCTGGTCAATTTATGAGTAGACAGAGTAGCAGTAGACTATATGACCATAGACTGAGAATGGTAGTATGCCTGTGGGCAGGAGGCTGGCTTGAAAATGTGCCCTTTTGACATTTAAATGAATATATATATACAATGGTATGTGTACATACAAACAAAAAAAGATAATAAAAGTAAATACTGTTGGCTAAAGGAACTCTGGTAGCATAGTGGTTATGAATCGGGCTGCAAACCTCAAGGTCAGCAGTTTGAAACTACCAGCTGTTCCACAGGAGAAAGATGAGGCTTTCTGCTCCCGTAAAGATTTATAGCCTTGGAAACCCTGTACAGGGTTGCTATGAATCGGAACCGACTCCACGGCACACAACAACAACGAGACTCTAGTAGCAAAACCAAATTTGAAAAACAAAAAAAGTAGGAAGATTCACACATGTTAATTTCAAAACCTACTATAACCCTACAGTAATAAATGCAGTCTGTCATAGGTATAATGAGAAACACAGGGAACAGTGTCATAGAATTGTTGTTATTGTTGTTGATAGGTGCCATTAAGTCGGTACCAACCCATAGTGACCATATGCACAGCAGAACGAAACACTGCCCGATCCTGGGCCAACCTCACCACTGTTGCCACGCTTGATTCCATTGATGCTGCCACTTGGCAAATCCATCTAATTGGGGGACTTCTTCTTTTTCTCTGACCCTCCACCTTACCAAACATGATATCCTTTCCAGCGACTGGTCCCACCTGACAATATGTCCGAAGTATGAAAGAAAAAGTTTGGCCATCTTGGCCTCCAAGGAGCACTCTGGCTGCACTTCTTCTAAAACGGATCTATTGGTTCTTTTGGCAGCCCATGGCACTTTCAATATTCTCCTCCAACACCATAACTCAAAAGCATCAATTCTTCTACGGTCTTCCTTATTCACTGTCCAGCTTTCACATGCATATGAGGTTATTGAAAATACCTTGGCTTGGGTCAGGCACACCTTAGTCCTCAAGCTGACATCTTTGCTCTTCAACACTTTAAAAAGGTTTTGTGCAGCAAATTTGCCTAATGCAATACATCCTTAAGTGGGAGTCCAGAAATAAACTCATATGTCTATGTCCAAGTGAATTTTTATAAGGTGGTAAAGTCCATCCAATGGTGAAAGAATAAAGAGTCTTTTGAGTATGTTGTGTTGGATCTTTACTTATGAAAGAATGAACTTGGACCCACACCTCATACTATATCTGAAAATTAACTCAATAAAGATCAAACAAGTAAGTGCAAAAGCTAAAACCAAAAAGCACTTAGTTTTTGACAATGGATTCTTAGATTTCACACCAAAAGCATGAATGATGAAATTAATAAATTGGAATTCATTATCCACAAAGTAATGAGGTAAATTATAGAATGGAAACCATATATCTGTAAAGGCTTAATATCCAGAATATAAAAAGAATCTTTTCAATTCAACAACAAAAGGACAATCCAATCTAAAAATGGGCAAAAACTTGGATAGACATTTCACCAAAAAAGATAAACAAATGACCAGTAAGCACATGGAAAGATTCTTAATATGTCATTAGGAAAATGTAAATCAAAACCACACTGAGATACCGTATCATACCCTCTGTTGTTGTTAAGTGCCATGAAGTGACTTCTGACTCATTGCGACCCTATATAGAATTTTGGAGGAGCAGCTGGTAGGTTTGAACTATTGAACTTTTGGTTAGCAGTCACATACTTATCCTACAGCATCACACCAGGAATCCACATAGAACGCGTCACAAATTTGCATGTCATCCTTGCATAGGGAACATGCTAATCTTCTCTGCATCATACCCACTAGGATGGCTAGTATCAGAAAAATTGAAATTAATCAGTGTTGGCAGTGTGGAGAAATTGGAATGTAAAATTTTGTAGTGGGAATGTAAAATTTGGCAACATTGTGAAAAGCAGTTTGGTGGATCCTCAACACGTTAAATACAGTATTATCATGAGACCCAGTAATTATACTCCTAGGTATAATCCAAAAGTATTGAAAATAGGGTCTCAAACAGACACTGGTTCACCAACGTTCATTACAGTATTATGGATAATAGCCAAAAGATGAAAACAATCCAAGTAATAATCATCAACAGATTAATAGATAAACACAATGTAGTATACATTGTTGTTGTTGTTAAGTGCTGTTGAGTCAGTTCCTATTCATAGCGACCTTCCACAGGCTTTCTGAGACATGGCTGGCAGTATACATTGTTGTTGTTCAGTGCTGTTGAGTTGGTTCCATCTCATAGTGACCCAGTAGAGGATTTTCAAGGAGCAGCTAGTGGGTTTGAACTGTTAATTTTGTAGTTCACAGTCCACTGCTGATACTACAGTGCCATACCTAATCTAAAGTGGCTACCCATGTTCAAAGTGAGAGTCAAAGTTTGTATGTCATGAGGACTTTTGTATGTTACCGTATAATGCACACCTTACTATATTGCCCTTTGTAAAATTTGTTGTTTTTCATGACCTAGGCTTAGTTCTTTTAATACAGGAAATAATGCTTGGGATCAAAGTATCTATTTTCATTTGAAGCAAATTTCATAGAAATGAAATCTAAATATAAGAGTGGAGAATGATAGCATAGATCTACGGACCTAAACAAAATGGAGTGATTAAGTCTCAAATGAGGACCCTGAAAATGAGGAAATTTTTAAAAATTAGCTAAGACAACATTATGGTCCTAAAAGGAGAATGTTGTTGTTGTTGTTAAGTGCCGTCAAGTCGGTTCCGACCCATAGCGACCCTGTACAGGGTTTCCGAGGCTGTAAAGCTTTATGGGAGCAGATGGGTGCAGAAAGCTTCATCTTTCTCCTGCGGAGTGGCTGGTAGTTTCGAACTGCTGACCTTAAGGTTCAGAGCCCGATTAGTAACCACTACTCTACCAGAGCAAAAGGAGAATGTTGTTGTTATGCGCCGTGGAGTCGGTTCCGACTCATAGCGACCCTGTACAGGATTTCCGAGGATGTAAATCTTTACGGGAGCAGACTGCCTCATCTTTCTCCAGCGGAACAGCTCGTAGTTTGAAATTGCTGACCTTGCGGTTAGCAGCCCGATTAGTAACATGCTTAAACCCACCCAAATAGTTACGTCACGAATTAAGCAACTTATAACCTAAAGGAAGAATGTTTGAGGAAGTTTATTGATTTATTGTTTCCTGTGTGGCGCTGTGGGTTAATGCGCTACACTGAAAAGCCGTTTGAACTGCAAGGTTGGCTGTTCAAGCTTACCAACTGCTCCTTGGAAACCCTATACAGGATCACTATGGGTGGGAATTGACTCGATGGCACTTCACAACAAAGGTAGAATGTTTGAGGACGTTTATTTGCTTTATTGTTTCTTTTTTTTTTTCAAAGAATGCTATCTTGATGTTAAAACAGATTATATGTACATCCAAATGTAGCTTACCCTATATAATGTGCCTGTTCTTGGTAATGGGCAGGGTGGTCTAGAGATATTATTTCCCCCATTCTCCAGACTGCTAGCTTTCTGTTCATAAAGCTTTGATTGGCTCTTTCTCCATCTCTGTGACTGACTGCATTGACAGGCGGCAAACCCTCATTTCAGTTTGGCAACAGAGGAGCTGTGGGTTAATGCACTGAACTGCAAGGTTTCCTTGGACTACAAGGTCAGTCTTTCAAGCTCACCATCTGCTCCTTGTAAACACTATGAGTTAGAATCAACTTGACAGCACTTAGAAACGTCAGGGAATATGGGAAATCTGTTACTAAAAAAAAAAAAAAAAACTAATTTAATTTTTTTTTTTCAGGAAGCTACATAAAAATACATATTTTGGTTAATAGTGAATTATAGGATCACAAGTGATTGGAATTTTTTATCCTTTCAAAATCTTCCCAGTATACCCAGAGTCAGTGACATAGCCACAGAGGACTAGAGTGGAGAGTGAAGCATCCAGCTGATAAGAATAGAGGGCATATGCACAAGAACACCCACACTTGCAGATAATACCCACTTGACCTGGCTTCAATGACTGGATGATCAGAGCGCAACTAGAAGAAGAAAAAAGAGGGGGGAAAAGAGTAATCTGATATAATTTGATGAACTTGACCTACACCTATTGATGCAGTAGCTCAAAAGAGGGAACAAATCTTTATAGCAAGGATCATTCCTACCCCTCCATACACAGAGTAGACAAGGATGGGCAACTTGGACATTGGCTACCCAAAATGAGGGGGATACAAAGGCAAGAAGTGACTGGCTTACAAGCTTTCAAGAGGGAACCTAGATCCAGAGGGCATGGAGGAAGGTAGAATCTCCACTGAGTAGTATCCAATCTTTCTAGGTGGGGCTGATGAAAGGAAATGCAGATAGGTCTCTTGTGATACAATAGTGAATAATTGTTATCAGGACTGAGTGTGAGCATTGGGAATGTAAAGGTAGACGTTTTATAGCAAGGAAGGGAGTGATTAACTTTGTAGTCTAGTAGCGGAAGTCCCTGGGACCATGAAGGGAGAAGAGCGGAGAGCGGGATCCTACCCAGAGAAGCAGTGATTCCTGAGATGGAGGCAGAGACGATGACTTGGAGAAATGGAGCAACTGGGGACTTTAGACACAGAGAGGGAGAAGGGCTGTGTGCTGACGACCAGGGGGCAGGCTTGTAGGGTTAGGGTTAGCGTAATCTGATACAATTTGATGAACTTGACCTACACTTATGGATGCAGTAGCTCAAAAGAGGGAACAAATCTTTACAGCAAGGATCATTCCCACCCCCTCCACAAATGGAGAGTACAGAGATGGGTAACTTAGACATTGGCTACCCAAAATGGGGGGGGGGAGGGCTACAATGGCAAGAAATGACTGGCTTACAAGCTTTCAAGAGAGAACCTAAATTCAGAGGTTGTGGAGGAAGGCAGAATCTCCACTGAGTAGTATCCAATCTGTCTAGGCGGGGCTGATGAAAGGAAATGTGGATAGATCTCTTGTGATGCAATAGTTAATAATTGCTATCAGGACTGATTGTGAGGGTTGGGAATGTAAAGGTAGACGTTTTGTAGCAAGGAGGGGAGTGGTTAACTTTGCAGTCTAGGAGTAGAGGTCTGTGGAACCATGCAGGGTGAAGAGTGGAGAGCGGGACCCTACCCAGAGAAGCAGTGATTCCTGAGATGGAGGCAGAGACGATGGCGTGGAAAGATGGAGCAGCTGGGGACTTTACACACAGAGAGGGAGAGGGGCTGTGTGCTGAGGATCGGGGGGTGGGGGGTAAGCATGCTGTATATACCCTTTGGTTGGGTGATGATGCATGGAGGGGATTGTAACCATCGCAATGAAACGATACACGATAGGATGAATGTAAATCTAATGTTCTCCCATGTAAACTATCACATAATTCACAATAAAACATTAAAAAAAAAAAAAAGTCTCACCACTGGACTGATAAATAAAATCATGATAAATGGAAAAAAGAAAAAAAAATCTTCACAGTATAAAAATTCCTATGATGAAAATCATAATGAAAAACACTCAAAACAGTGTGTATGAATATCAGAATCACTAGGGGGAAAAACAAAACAGATGCCTGGGATCTATCCCCAGGTACTGATTGACTCAATCAGTCTGAGGTGCTATCTGGGTACCAGTGTTTTAAAAGCATCCAGTTGGTTCTAATGCCTAACTGAAATTGAGAACCAAAATGTATTTTTCCAAGCATGTGCTTTATGTAATTTTTTCTAAAGTTTTTATTGTGATTTGAGTGATAATTTTATATGGGAGAATATCAGTTTTATACTCATTGTTTCATTGCAATGATTACAATCTTCTCCATGCATCATCATTCAACACTATTTGCTTCCATTCCCCTGATTTAGTTTAACAATATTTTGAAGATATTGTAGCTCTTTTTTTTTTTTTTTTTTTTAGGGTACAGAAAAGGCAGGTTATGATTTAAAAGTGCATGGTTTCTTTTGTATCATGTAGTTTGGATATTATTTTCTCTGTCCATTTCATCTTCAGATGATTTCTATTCAGGTGGGACATATTCAAGGTCATATTTTGGCTCTCATGGACTTGTTTTCATTTTCTTCAGCTTCAGTTTGAATTTGCATATGAGCAACTGATGGTGTGTTCCACAGTCTGCCCCTAGCTTTGTTTTAGCTGATTATATGGAGCTTTTCCATCGTCTCTATCCATAGTCAATTTGATTTCTGTGTATTCCATCTGGTGAGGTCCATGTGTATAGTCATCTTTTATGCTGTTTAAAATAGGTATTTGCAAT
Source organism: Chrysochloris asiatica (assembly GCF_000296735.1). Classification (NCBI taxonomy): domain Eukaryota; kingdom Metazoa; phylum Chordata; class Mammalia; order Afrosoricida; family Chrysochloridae; genus Chrysochloris; species Chrysochloris asiatica. Next base: position 3,584,795 of record NW_006408719.1, on the reverse strand, counting down.
GATGAAGTCATTGATATTACAAAATTCTATCATGTAATCTCCAGAATCATTTCTATCACAAAGGCCATATTTTCCACCTAATGATCCTGCCTCTTTGTTTACAACCTTTACATTCCAATAACCAGTAATGATCCATACATCTTGAGTGCATATTTTAACAATTTCAGGCTGAAGTAGTTGGTATAATTTTTCAATTTCATCATGGCTTTAGTGGTTGGTGCATAAATATCAATATCAATAACAGTGGTATTAACTGGTCAATAATATCAATAGTAGTGGTATTAACTGTTTTTTTTTTTTTTTTTATGATGAATGTGATGCCATTCCTCTTCAATTTGTCATTCTCAGCATAGTAAACCATGTGTTTGTCAGAGTTAAAATGGCCAATACCAGTCCATTTCAACTCACTAATGTCTAGGATATCAATGTTTCATTTTTGACAATTTCCAGTTTTCCTAGATGCCTACTTCCTACATTCCATGTTCTGATCATTAATGCATTTTTACAGCTGTTTCTATTCATTTAAGTTGTGCCCCATCAACAAATGAATGTCCTGTGAGGGCTCTACTACATTCACGTCATCACAGTCAACTCTACTTTGAGGAGACAGCCCTTCTTCAGTTGTATTTTGAGTGCTTTCCAACCTGAGGGGCTCATCTTCTGGCACTGTATATGACAATATTCTAGTGCTCTTCATCAGGTTTCCATATTCAGTAATCTGGTGCTGACAGTGTCCCACTGCTATTCATAAGTTTTTCAGTGACTAAATATTTGGAAGTAGCTCATCTCTCCTTCTTCCTAGTCTGTCTTCACAGGAAGGTCACCTGAAACCTGTCCACCATGGTTGACCCTGCTGGTACTTAAAATAGTGGTGGCATGGCTTCCAGAATCACAGCAACACACAAGCCACCACAGTTTAGCAAACTGACAGAAGAGTGGTGGTTTTCCTTGGTAACCAAGACCAATCATACCAGCCAATACAGTAACTCCTTTCTTTTTCTACTGATCCAGAGGCAGTAGGAACATAAAGTGGCTGGGAGGTATTCTTAACTTCCAGTTCAATGGAATAAATATTGTCTCTCTAGGTAAGGATTTCTGCCATTGGAACTAAGACCTACAGAACAGAAAAGCACAGGATAGAAGGGACAGGAAGCAATAATTTGGTATATGGGTCACTGGGAGTAATAGTGGGTAGTGTAACTCCCATTACTACTCCTTGATTCCCAGACTAAATCCTAACTATTGGAGAAACATTACCATATATAGGATGCTGGTTCAGAACATATGTAGCATCCTGGAGAACAACGCCCCAACCATGCAAGGTGTTGCCACCAAGCTTGTAATTATGCCTTTAGACGATCACTCAATTGTTCAATCAGGCCAGCTGCTTCAGGATGATGGGAAACATGGTTTTTGTTGTTGTTTTTAACTGCCATCAAGTCAGTTCCAACTCATATTGACCCTGTATAAAGTTTCTGGGAAGCAGCTGGTGAGTTTGAACCACCAACCTTGCATTTCAAACTAACATTGTAGTACAGTGTTTATCCTACAGCACCACACCAGGACTTCATGAGTATGGGTCCATTACTATACTTTCTTTGTTGTGAAGTAAGTTCCTTAATCAAAGGCAATGATTTGTGGGATACCATGATAATGTATATGCCATTCTCTAGGTTCACAGATGATAGTTTTATCAGAAACACTGTATTCCAGGAATGGAAATTCATATCCACAGTGTCTATTGCAGTGTGAAAATGCTGCCCTTTCCATGATGTCACTGGCTCAATGTAATCAATATGCCACCAGGTTGCTCACACTAAGTAATGGTTTCAAATAGTAAACTAAATGATGGTCTCTGCTGGTGGCAGATTGGGCACTCTAGCAGTGACTGCAGACAAGTCAGCCTTGGTGAGTGGAAATTCATATTGCTGAGTCTATGCATAGTCATCATCACTGGTAATACTTTGTTCAAGATAAGTGTGTAAAAATAATGACTAATTTCCATTGAATGTGTCTTCCTAACCACATAATTGTTAAAATCATCCTTAACTGAGGTCACTGTTTGGTGATAATTCACAGGAGACACAAATATCTTCAATTCTTTGTCCAATTCTGAGAGGTCTATCTACATACTTCTTCCCTACATCTCCTTTATCACCAATTTTTCAAATATGATCTCTGGCCATTTAGCCAAACCACTGCCTATAGCAAATGAATCAGTGTACGATTACACATCAAGCCATTTATCTTTCCAAGCAAAGTGAACCACCATGATTTACCTAGTGAGAGAACTTCCATTAATCACTGTCATTCAGGAAGGTCCCAGAAAGGGTCTGCAGTACTGTACTTTAAAGTGTGTTGCCTGTGTATCATGCCGAGTCATCTGTAAACCAAGCAAGACTTTTCTCTTCTTCAGTCAACTGATTGTAACGAACTCACTATGAGGCCATAAGTTCAGCCTGATGGATGGAAGATAATGAGATTGGAATGTGGGGCATGGGGATTTGAGCCACTTCCTCATACAAACTTCAGGTCCTGCTCAAGCCCAATCTCATAAATACTATTTCCATTTAATGCTGAGGTGCTGCTGTGCATGTTTGAATGCATAGTTCTGTGGGACTGACATCATTAATTTTATGAGGGGTATGTCAGGCTGCTTGGTGACTTGGTGGGCCATGGTTAATTGCTCAGTCTCTACTAAGGCCCAGTAGTATGCCAAAAGCTGTTTCTCAAATGGAAAGTAGTTCTCTACAGAGAATGGCAGGGGCTCTACTTCAGAATGTTAGTAACACAGTGATTCTCCAATAAGGGTGTGTCAAAGACTGTAAATAGTATTTCTCTGTCACTGTCCCTTCAGACATTATTGTGTTAGCGGGATCATATGACCCAAGTTCTAAAGTGGCTTTCATGGCAGCCTTAACCCGTTGCAGAGACTCTCATATACTGGGCTTCACACAAAACTATCAGTTATTTTAGTGACTTTATAAATATGCCAGAATAGCACATCTAAATAAATAACATTTGCTTTCAAAAATCAAAGATGCCTACTAGGAATTGCAACTCTTTTTTTTAAATTGTGAGAGGGGTCATATGCAATAACATATCCTTCATCTTAGTAGGAATACCTTGACAAGCCCCTCAGCTATTTGTTGTTATTGCTAGGTGTCATCAAGTCAGTTCCAAATCATAGTGACTCTATGCACAACAGAACGAAACACTGCCAGGTCCTGGGCCATCTTCACAAATGTTATTATGCTTGAGTCAATTGCTGCTGTCACTGTGCCAATTTATCTCATTGGGGGCTTTCTTCTTTTTCACTGACCCTCCATTTACTAAGCACAACGTTCTTCTCCAGGGATTGGTCCTTCCTGGTAATATGCCTGAACTATGAGAGATGAGGTCTCACCATTCTGGCTTTGTAATTCTTCCCACACAGATTTGTTTGTTCTTCCAGCAGTCCATGGCACATTTAATAATCTTCTCCAACACCATAGCTCAAATGCATTAATTCTTTTATTGTTTTCCTTATTCAATGTCCAACTTCCACATACATATGAGGCTATTGTAAATACCATGGTTTGGGTCAGACATATCTTAATCCTCAAACTGACACCTTTGCTCTTGGACACTTTGAAGAAGTCTTGTGCAGCTGATATGCCTAGTGAGATATGCCGTGTGATTCCTTGATTGCTGCTTCCATGAGTGTTGATCGTTGATCCAAGCAAAATGAAGTCTTGGGCAGCTTCAATCTTTTCTCCATTATTTAATGGTCCAGTGGTGAGGATTTTTTTTTTTTTTTTTTACATTGAGGTGCAACCCATACTGAAAGCTGTCATCTTAGATCTTCATCAGTAAGTATTTTAAGTCCTCCTCACTTTCAGTAAGCAAGGCCATATCATTTTCATGTTACAGGCTGATAATGAGTCTTCTTCCAATCCTGGTGCCATGTTCTTCATATAATCCAGCTTCTTTTATTATTGGCTCAGCATACAGACTGCATAACTGTAGTGAAAAAATACAACCCTGGCATACATCTTTCCTGATTTTAAAACACTCAGTGTCCCCTTGTTTTCTCTGAACCTCTTAGTCTATGTATAGGTTCCTTATGGTCACAATAAAAAGTTCTGGAATAACCAGTCTTCACAGTGTTATCCATAGCATTTCAATATCTACAAAACTGAAAGTCTTTGTATAGTCAATAAAGTGTAAATAAACATCTTTCTGGTATTCTCTATTTTTAACCAAGATCTAGCTGATGTCAGCAATGATGTCTCTAGTTCCATGTCCTCATCTGAATCTAGCTTGAACATCTAGTAGGTGACTGTTTTGGCTGTTTCTGAATGATCTTAAGTAAAAATTAAGTCTAATGTGATGTTAATGATATTGTTTGATGAGTTCTACATTCCATTGGGTCACCGTTCTTTGAAATCAGCACAGATATGAATCTCTTCCAATCAGTTGGCCAGGTAGCTGTCTTCTAAATTTCTTGGTATAGATGAATGACTACCTTAAATGCTGCATCAGTTTGTTGAAATATTTTAATTTATTTTCCATCAATTCTCTAAGGCTTGTTATTTGCTAATGCTTTAATGCTTCTTGGACCTCTTCCTTCTGTACCACTGGCTTTTCATCCTATGCTATTACTTGAAATGGCTGAACATCAACCATTTATTTTTGGTACACTGACTCTGTATTCTTTCCATCTTCTTTAGATATGTTCTGCACCCTTAAATATTTTTCCCATAGAATACTTCAGTATTTCAAGTCAAGGCCTGAATTTTTTTCTTGATTTTTTCATCTTGAGAAATTCTGAGCACCTTCTTCCTTTTTGTTTTTCTAACTCCAGGTCTTTGCATACTGACACCACCCCATCCTTAGAAATTTCAGTGTTGAAAGGTGCCTCAATATGTATTGCATTAATTTCCCACATTCTAGCACACAGAGTGGTGTTGTACAATAAACCCTGGATTTCTAACCACAAAGCCAACAGTTGAAACCCACCAACAACTCTCGGAAACCCTATACAAGGTTTCTATGAATAGGAACCAATTCAACGACACACAACAACAACATCCAGATATTTTATTGACACTAAGTCTAGAATCATTACACTTATTTCTTATTAGGTCCAATCAGTATAATGTCATCAATGAAATGAATCAATGTGACATCTTGTGGAAGGAAAATGTGGTCAGGGTTCTTTCAGATTAAATTATGACATAATGTTGGAAAGTTGGTATACTTCTGAGGCATGAGGTATATTGCTGTCCTTGCCAACTGAAAACAAAGAGCTTCTTGTGATCCTTTGAAACCAAATTGAGGAAAAGGCATTGGCCATCTACAAACCAGGTTCCAGTAAATGTATTAATTTTCTCAAACAATGAAACCACATCTGGGAAAACAGCTGCAATTGGTGTCACCTCCTGGTTAAGTTTATGATCATCTACTGTCATTCCTCATGATCTATCTGTTTTTTTTTGCACAGGAGAGTAAGTGAGTTAAATGGGAATGTTGTGGAAACTACCACGCCTGCATCCTTCAAGGCTTCCACCTGGCTTTTCTTATCATAATAGCTTTCTTTCCACATGTCAAGGATCCAATATAGGAGTTCTGCCAGTTGCTGAGTGACAGTTTGAATTGTGTCTCCCAAAAATATGTGCCAGCTTGGCTGGGTCATGAGTCTCAGTGGTTTGACAGCTATGTAATGATGTAATATGGCAGTTATGTGATGATAAGAAGATAAGAAGATTAAAGATGGCCTGACAATGGCTTTAATCTCAGTAAAACTCTGATAAAATGTAAAGGAGTTTGATGTGAACATAGAAAGAGGGACCTAGTACTACCAAAAGAAAAAAAAAAGAAAAAAGCCAGAAGTAGAATACATCCCTTGGAGATGGAGTCCATGTGCTGTGAAGCTCCTTGATCCAGGGTGAGGCTGATACCACAATGCATGGAGATCTCCAAGCAACGCTGGATTGACAAATGATTAAAGAAGACAAGAACCTTTGTTCAGAATAAACAAGGAAAAAGAAAGCCTTCCGCTAGATCCCACACTGTGAATATGGATTTCTACTCTCTAAAACTGTGAAAGAATAATTTTCTGTTTCTTAAAGCCACTTCTGGTAATTTATTTTATAGCCACAATAGATAACTAAGATACTGAGTATATATATTCCATTTATGTATTCTGGAACTTGGGAAATCATGATAGGATAGAATCAGGAACCCAGTGGTTCCATTGTGAGATAGACCTGAGCTAAGACTCTCTGAATTAACTTCCCACACTCTGGTAAGTTAGCATCACTTTGGTTCTTCTGGAATTAGTGTTTTATCAGAGTCAGGGTCCAATAATGCCCCCAAATCTGATTATTTTGTTTTCCCCATGAACAGTCACTCTTGTAAAAGGTCATGGATCCTTTTTGGGAATGCTTGGAGGAAGAGTAATAGTATAAAATTTAGATGGTGTGATGGGGTCTTTCTTTAAGGGAACCAGTCTCCCCTCCATACAAAAGGCTCTGAGTGTGTGAACTGGCTGAAGTCTGGGAACTGATTGAAAAGTTGTGACTCTCTATTATGGTCATTCAAGCTGGACTGCTGTTTCTTCTTCTTGTACAGATCAAGTAAATATTTAGTAGATTTTCCATCTATTTCACTCCTTGGGATCCATGCCTATGTAGTCAACACCATAAATCCATATGAGTCAAACTACTCTGATTAATGTTCTGACTCTGTCATCATTAATGTAACCACATTCACCTTGTATTTGTCAATTTGCCACTTGGCCTCTACCACCATTAGGTCTAATCTGTCCCATTATAGGTGTCTTAATGCCAAATGTGACTTACATAAAACAGCAATCACAGCAGTCTTCAAGGATTCTGGTGATCCCTTCTGTAACATTCTTCACCATTGCAATAAAAGGTGTGTCCTCTGTACACTTTATGGGTATATGACTATAAACTGATAAATCCACTCTTGCATGAGTATTTCACCACTTGTCTGTCAGTATGTCATATTGTGGTGGCTTGCATGTTGCTATGATGCTGGTGGCAATGCCATTAGTATTTTAAATACTAGCAGGGTCACCCGTGGTTGACAGGTTTTCAGTGGAGCTTCCAGACTATGACAGACTAAGACGAAGGACAGGGGAAAAACTTCTGAATGTTTAGACACGGAGAACATTATGAATAACAGTGGAACATTTTCAGATAGGATTCTGTAAGATTATAAATAGCATTATGAATAGCAGCAGAACATTAAGATATAGTGCCAGAAGATGAGCCCCTCTGCTTGGGAGACACTAAAAATATGACTGTGGAAGAGTGGACTCCTCAAAGTAGTAATTGTTGTTGTTAAGTGACTTTGATTTGGTTCTGACTTACAGCAACCCTTTATAGGGATTCCAAGGAGCAGCTGGTGGGCTTGAACCACTGACCTTGCAGTTAGCAGTACAGTTTAATCTTATGGCAAGACAGCTCAAAAGAGACTTGATCATAAAGATGTGAATGAAGCAAAGCTTTCAGGATTTTCAATAACACAAAATGAGGAGAAACAGCTACAGATATCCATGAATAATCAAAATTGGAAATTGTCAAAAATGATATGCAATGCATAAAGATAATATCCTAGGCATTAGTGAGCTGAAACAGACTGGTATTGACCATTTTGAATCCAACAATCATATGGTTTACTATGCCAGGAATGACAAATTTGAGAGGAATGGCATCACATTCATTGTCAAAAAGAACACTTCAAGATCTATCTTGAAGTACACTGCTGTCTGTGATAGGATAATATCCAAATGGCTACAATAAAAACCAGTTAATAGTACTGTTATACAATTTACACACCAACCACTAAAGCCAGTGAGGAAGAAATAGAAGAAATTTATGAACTTCTTTAGTCAAAAATTGATCAAACATGCAACTAAGATATATTGAGGGGAAACCAAAGTGGTCTTCTGTTTCAGCGATATTGCTTAGACCCACTGTTTTCACCAAGGTCGACACCTGCATGTGTCCCATACCAGACAAGGGGCCACTGGAGCTGTGTCAAGAAGTGTTCAGCACCTCTTACCTCTACCAGGTGCTGGGTGTAAGGTTAGACTCCTCCGACAGTGAAGTCTGACACAGCTACCACAGGGTATCCCTGTAGGTGCACCTGAAACACATGGGAGAGGACAACAAGGAGGACCCCACCTCCTGTTTCCAGATTGTCAGAAAGTCTGCTCAATTTTAAGTGACAAAGAGCACTGGGCAGTGTACAATGAGCACGGAACTGTGAGCTAGGACTCCACTGTACTTAACCAAGAGCAGGACTGGGAGACGTATTTTAGGATACTTTTTAAAAAGATATCTTTTGAGGACATTCAAGGTTTGAAAACACATACAAAGGCTCAACAGAAGAGTTGTATGATATTATTAGACAAGCCTACCTGGAGTTCTGGTATGGCACTGTGGGATAAAGCACTGGACCAAAAGGTTGGTTTGAAACACAAGATTGGTGATTCAAACTCACCAGCCACTCCTTGAAAACCTTGCACAGAACTGCTGTGAGTTGGAACTGACTCAACGGCACTGTACAACAACAACCTGAACTTCAAGGGTACCAGGGATCAGATCACGGAATCTGTGTTTTGCGTACATTACACAAAGGAACCCAGATTAAGGAACATTGTTCAGCAAGCCATTGACGTTGAGGAGGTCCCATCGTATAAAGCCTTTGTTATAGAATTGAAGCAAACGATGAATCCAAGGAAAAGGAGAGTGCAGGAGGAGACTAAGGAAGCAGCAATACACAGGAAGATGTTAGGGTTTGAGGAAGGGGTGGGTAACTTGAAATATCAACAGCAGACAAAAAGATTGACAAAAGGAAAGGAACAATTTTCTGGCTCAGATGGAAGCAAAGTACTGTAAATCTTCTAAATGAGGAGGGGGTAAAGCATGTCACAGCAAAGAAAAGAAAATAATATTAATAACTTTGTTTTTCTCTTAAAAGGTTTATAAGATCTAACTGGTACCTTTAGAAACAAGAAAAAAAACAAAACACCTTGTCTTTCCCGTCTGAATTGTTCAGATCAATTATGTAAACCAAGCAGAACCTCTGTATCTGATGTTAGTATTTATGAAATCCATCTGATATTCTGTGAGGTCCTCATATAAAGGAATTTATTAGTGATAATAGTTTAAGGTGCAAGGGAAGGTGGTATATTTCCTGACAGCAGTTGTTTTCCTAGCTCTTCTGTAAATGGAACTCTGTCTTACATGCAGTTCTGTCCATAAAAAAAAAAAAAAAATAGATTGGTAATTACTGGTGATTGGAATGTGAAGGTTGGGATTTAAGGAAGGATAAATAGTTGGAAAACATTGCCTTGATGATAGAAATTATGTTCGAGATTACATGACAGAATTTTGCAAGACCAACAACTTATTGATTGCAAATACCTGGACATCACCAGATCGAATACACATGAATTAAATTGGATATATCTGTGGGAAGAGACAGTTATCAGTCACAAAAGACCCTGGGCAGACTGGGGAACAGACCATGAGATACCCATATTCAAGTTCAGACTGAAACTGAAGAAAATTAAAACATGATTACAAGTGCCCAAAAGGAGCACTGGTAGTGTAGTGGGTTATGAGTTGCACTGATAACCACAAGTTCAACAGTTCAAATCTACCATCTGCTCTAGAAAAAATATGAGGCTGTCTGCTCCCATAAAGATTTACAGCCTTGAAACCCCTATAGACAGTTGGGGTGATTCTGAAGTGACTCAACAGCACACAACACTGCTACTAATATAAGAGCCAAAATATGGCCTTGAATATATCCCACCTGAATTTAGAGACAATCTCAGTAGCAGATTAGATGCATTAGACACTAATGACTGAAGACCAGAAGAGTTGTTGGATGATAACAAGAACATCATACAGAAGAAAGTCAAAAATCATTAAGAAGAGAGGAAAAAAAGAAAAGACCAAAATGGATGTTAGAAGAGACTCTGAAACTTGCTCTTGAGCACAGAGAAGCTAAAGTGAATGGGGAAAAAAAAATGAGGACATAAGAGTTAAATAGAAAATTTCAAAGGGCAGATTGAAAAGACAGTAAATATTATAATGAAATGTACAAAGACCTGAAGTTAGAAGCCAAAAGGGAAGAACATGCTCAGAATTTTTCAAGCTGAATTAACTAAAATAAAAATTCAAGACTCAACTTGAAATATTGAAGGATTCTACAAGCAAAATATTGAATGATGCAGAAAGCATCAAAAGAAGATGGTACCAGAAGAGGCAGGGCTTGATGGAGGCTAGGGTGGAGATTCAGTGAGGTTCACTGTCAGTAATACTACAGAATACCAGACAAAGCAGATTCAAGGCAGAGCCCCAAAACTCAGAACAACATAGGTATGAATATTTTTAAAGTTTGAAGGCTTATAGCTAGCGGAACTTATAGTAAAAATAAGAAATCATGTACATTTGAATCTGCTGGGCTTAACAGCCCGGAGCCTACACCTTGGACAACACCAAACAGCAAAACCAAGTGGGGGAGCAGACACACCACGGAAAAATCCCACAGGAATCTCAGAGGAAAGGTGGACAATATACTTTGTTGGTTTTGCTTTGTTTGATTTTCTATTTTTTTGGTATCTGTTCATTGCCCCCCCCCTCAGTTTGTGCACCTCCATTCTGGTGACTAAAGGGGGTGTCTGAGTGAGTGGACACCCATCATCCTCACCACTGGACACCCCCACCCTCACCACTGGTGGGTTCTTCTGTCATGCATGCACACAGATACTCTCAACACAAGATCCGGCCCTGAACTGATTTTTGTTGTTGTTGTTTTTTAAATATAGAAAAGGCCAGACAAAAAAAGAGTGTGGAGAGGAAAAGAGAGTCAAAACAACACAGGCCAAAAATTAAATTACATCCTGAAGTACAGAATAACAACCAACAGTGGCATCCTGAAATCTCTCAAGCAGCTTTGAAAGCAAGAAGCTTAGAGGGGATGTTAAAGTATTACTCATCTTAGGCTACAGATTTTTTTTTTTTTTCCTTCTCTGCCTCCTCTCCCTTTTCTGCAATTATAGACTACAGTATCTGGTCTAGTTTTCTGTTGTTGTTGTTGTTTTTGCTATTGCTGTTTTGCTGTTTTATGTTCTCCCTATTACATATGGGGGACTCTTTCTTTCCCTATATTACCCAAGAAGAGACAGCAACTTCTGCCATACAGCCAAGCTAAAATCACACTTTATAAAACACCAAAATTCAGACAAGAAAAAATGCCAACTGCCATACACCAGGGAGGCAGACAACACCTGTGAAAGTTACTCTGAGTTAAGCAATAAGAAGAGTGAAAAGGGAAGCCCACATCCTGATCACATCTACTTGGAAGCAATCAGAAAA
>NW_006408719.1:3569929-3573290 GCF_000296735.1 Chrysochloris asiatica | reverse complement strand
CCAAGAAGCAAAAGCAGATGACCATATCAGCACATGTCCAAAAACAAGATAAAATGTCTGAGACAAATGACCTAGAGGTAGACCTGGACTACAATTTGGAAGAAGGGCAGGTCTTAGAAATTCCTGAGAAGGTATTCAGAAAAATGATTATAAAATGTTTAAAAACACTTTACAATGGAGTTGAGAAAATAAGGAAGAAGTCAGGAAAGTGCTACAGGATCAATCAAATAAGATAAATATTGGAAACAACAAAGCACTGAAAACAATTCAATACCTACAGAAATAGGTCCAAACAATCAATAATAGAATATCAGAAATAGACAATACACTGAAAGGACAAGGAGTAGAACAGAAGAGATAGAAGGCAGAAACAGTGAGTGGGAACACAAATCTTTCAAAACCACTAAGATAAAAGAACAAACAGAAAAAAGGATTACAAAAATCTGAAGAAGGTCTAAGATTCATGTTGGACAACATGAGGATGAATAACTTAAGAATTATTGGCATTCCAGAACAAGAAGAATCACACAAGTCCACAGAGGAAATAGTTGAAGAACTGCAGGAAAAAAATTTCTCTAACATCCTGAAAAGTGAAAAGATAAACATTCAAGAAGCTCAACAAGCCCCAGGAAGGATAGATCCCAAAAGAAAATCACTGAGACATATCATAATCAAGCTCTCCAAAATCAAAGATAAGGAGACACTCTTGAAAGCACTTAGGGAAAACAGAAGTGCTACATACAAAGTCAATCAAGTCAGATTAAGTTCAGATCTTTCAGCAGAAATCATGCACGCAAGAAGGCAATGAGGAAACATATATAAAACACTAAAAGAAAAAAACTATCAACCAAGAATCCTTTATCAAGCAAAGCTGCCAATCAAATACGATAGTGTAATCAAAACATTCCAGGAAAAACAGAAGCTAAATTATTTTGCCAAAGCCAACCCTGTGCTACAAAAAATTCTAAAGGGAGTTCTGTGGACTGAGAACCAACAAGAATAGACAACAACCACAGATTGACATGTGTGGAAGTATCTCACAGAACTAAATTGACAGAAGGAAGAGTAAAGAATAGAACAAAACGATAAGAACAAACTCAGAGAATCTAGGTCAGTCTATGATCAACACAATTACAATGTAAAAGAAGGAAAACACATAGGAACAGAGATCCAGATGGTGAGAAGGTCAGATAGATTACAGGATAAAACAGACTGCACTAAATGGAGGGAAAAGTTCATGGACTATAAGGTAAGCTCAAAGAAAATTAACACTTCACAACACACCAAGAAAATGAAAATACAAGAAGAACATGGAAACATTAAAACTATGAGGCGACTCACAAGAAAGAACACAATAAGCATGAACTCAGCAAAAGAAGATATACAGAACAAAGAAAGCAGCAACACCACAAAAAACAAGCAAACAGGGTAGCTAGAGTGGAGGTGCAGTGATTCATAGTGGACAACATGAAGAGGAATAACTTAAGAATTATCAGCATTCCAGAACAAGAAGAATCACTCAAGTCCACAGAGGAAATAGTTGAAGAACTGCTGGAAGAAAATTTCTCTAACATCCTGAAAAGTGAAAAGATAAACATTCAGGAAGCTCAACAAACCCCAGGAAGGATAGACCCCAAAAGAAAATCACCAAGACATATCATAATCAAGAAAGCAACTAGGGAAAACAGAGGTATCACATACAAAGGCAAGCAAGTCAGATTAAGCTTGGATCTCTCAGCAAAAACCATGCAAGCAAGAAAGCAATGGGGAGACATATATAAAACCCTGAAAGAAAAAAATTGCCAACCAAGAGTCCTTTATCCAGCAAAGCTATGAATCAAATACAATGGTGTAATCAAAACATTCCAGGATAAACAGATGCTTAGGGATGTTGCCAAAGCCAACCTTGCGACATAAAACATCCTAAAGAGAGTTCTGTGTGGACTGAGAACCAACAAGAACAGATAACAACAAGGGACTGACATATGTGGCAGCACCTCCCAGAATTAAGTCAACAAAAGGAAGAGTCAAAAACAGAACAAAATTATAAGAACAAACTCAGAGAAACTGGGAGGACAGTCTATGATCAAAACAAGTACAATGTAAAAGACGGTAAACAGGTAGGAACAGAGATCCAGATGGTGAGAAGGTCAAGCAGATTACAGGATAAAATTGACTGCACTAAAAGGAGAGAAAAGTTAATGGACTATAAGCCAACCTCAAAGAAAATTAACACTTCACAACGAGAATGAAAATCCAAGAAGAACATGGAAACATTAAAACTATGAGGCAAGTCACAAGAAAGGACACAAAATGCATCAACTCAACAAGGAAAACACACAGAAAAAAGAAAGCAGCAACACCACAAAAAAAAAAATAATAATAATGGCAGCAATCAATGAATACCTATCGATAATTACACTGATTGTAAATGGATAAGAAAAGAAGATCCTTCAATATGCTGTCTGCAAGTGATACATCTCACACTCAGAGACAAAAACAGATAAAAGTCAAGAAATGGGAAAAATCTACCAAGTTAATTGCAATAAAAAATGAACAGAAGTGGAAGTACTAATCTCTGATAAAATAAACTTTAAGGCAAAAAACAGCATAGTAGATAAAGATGAACATTATCTCATGATGAAAGGGGTAATTGAACAAGATGAAATAAGCATAATAAATATCTATGCTCTCAATGAAAGAGCTACAAAATATATAAACCAAACTCTAATAGATTTGAAGAAAGAAATAGATGAATCTACAATAATAGTAGGTAATTTTAAGACACTGCTTTCAAAAATGGATAGAACAACCAGAAAAAAACTTGACAAGACACAGAAGAACTAAACAACACAATCAGCCAACTGGATGTGTACAGAGCATTCAACTCAAAAACTGCACAATACACATTCTTTTCCAGTGCACATGGAACATTCTCCAGAATAGACCATGTCTTAGGTCACAAAACAAATCTCTACAACTTTACAAATATCAAAATCCAACAAAGCATCTTCTCAGATAACAAAGCTATCAAATTAGAAATTAACAATAGGAAGACAAAAGAAATCAAGTAACATACATGGAAAGTGAATAACACCCTACTGAAAAGCGACAGAGTAGTAGAAGAAATTAAACGTGAATTCACAAAGTTCCTAGAAACAAATGAGAATGAAAACACAACATACCAAAATCTTTGGGACACGGCGAAGGCAGTGCTGAGAGGACAATTTATTGCAACAAATGCACACATCCAAAAAGAAGAAAGAACCAAAATTAACACATTAACACAGCATCTAAAACAATTAGAAACAGACCAGCAGAGGGAACATACAGCCACCAAAAGAAAAGAAATAATAAAGAT
>NW_006408719.1:3568024-3569818 GCF_000296735.1 Chrysochloris asiatica | reverse complement strand
CAATGGAATCAAAGGAAACCAAAAGGATAGCAACAGAATACTATAAAGAATTGTACTCCAACAAATTTGAAAACTTAGAAGAGATGGATACATTTTTAGATCAACACGATCTACCTAAATTTACACACAGTGAAGTAGAAAATCTGAACAGACCCATAACAAAAGAAGAAATTGATCAGGACATCAAAAGAATCCCAACCAAAAAAAGTCCAGGCCCAAATGGCTTCACTGGTGAGTTCTATCAAACATTTAGAGAAGAGCTGTCACCATTTCTACTGAAATTATTGCAGAAGATAGAGGAGGATGGAAAACTTCTTAATACTTTTGATGAAGCAAGCATAACCCTCATACCAAAATCAGGGAAGGACATCACTAAGAAAGAAAATTATAGAACAATATCCCCCATGAACATAGATGCAAAAATTCTCAACAAAATACTAGCCAACAGAATCAAGCAACACATCCAAAAGATAAAACATCAGTGAGATTCCTATCAGGAATATAAGGATGGTTCAACATTAGAGAAATTATCAACATAATCGACTATATAAATAAGAACAAAGAAAAGAACCCCATGATCATATCGATTGATGCAGAAAAGGCATTTGACAAAATCCAACATCCATTCCTGATAAAAACATTTAACAAAATAGGAAATGAAGGAAAATTCCTCAACAAAATTAAGAGGATATATACAAATCCAACAGCCTACATTGCTCTCAATGCAGAGAAAATGAAAGCCTTCCCTCTGTGAATAGGAATCAGACAAGGATGCCCTTTGTCACCACTCATATTCAATATTGTGCTAGAAATCTTAGCAAGAGCTATATGGCAAGACAGGGAAATTAAAGCCATCCAAATTGGCAAAGAGGAAGTAAAACTCTCTCTATTTGCAGACGATATGATATTATACGTAGAAAACCCCAAAGACTCAGTAAGAAAACTACTAGACTTCATTGGAAGATTCAGGAAAGTGGCAAGATATAAGAGCAACATACAAAAATCAGTTGGATTCTTCTATACAAGAAACGACAGCATTAAAAAGGAAATTAAGAAACCAATACCATTTACAATAGCCAACCAAAGGAAGAAATATCTAGGAATAAATGTAACCAGAGAAACAAAGAACTTACACAAAGAAAATTATAAAACACTACTACCAAAAAACCAAAAGAGACTTACAAAAATGGAAGAATGTACCATGCTCCTGGATAGGAAGATGTAACATTGTGAAAATGTCAATACTGCCCAAAGCAATTTACACATATAATGAAATCTATACCAGATTCCAACAACAGCCTTCAAAGAGATGGAAAAAACAATTATAAAATTTATATGGAAAGGAAAGAGACCCAGGATAAGCAAAGCACTGCTTAAGAAGAAGAATAAGGATGGAAGCCTCTCACTCCCTGACTTCAAAATTTACTACACAGCTACAGTGGTTAAAACAGCCTGGTACTGGTACAAAGAAAGATATATAGATCAATGGAAAAGAATCGAGAATCAAGAAATTAACCCATCTACATACAGCCTACCGATTTTTGGAAAAACACCTAAATATATCGCATGGGGAAGTGATAGTCTCTTCAACAGTTGGTGCTGGCAGAACTGGAAAATGAAATGCGAAAGATTGGAACAAGACCTTCACGTCACATCTTATACAAAAACCAACTCAACATGGATTAAAGACCTAAATGTGAACCCCAGAATTATGAAGGCCATCAATGAAAAAATAGGGACAAATGTGAGGGCATTAATTAAGGGAATACACAGACTACAAAACATTTTGAAAAC
>NW_006408719.1:3565963-3567924 GCF_000296735.1 Chrysochloris asiatica | reverse complement strand
AAAAGTAGACAAAATAGATGAGTGGGACATACTAAAAATTAAAAACTTATGTGCATCCAAAGACTTCACCAGAAGAGTAAAAAGGGAACCCACAGAATCGGAAAAAATATTTTGCAATGACACATCAGATAAGGGACTCATTTCTAAAATATATAGGAAACTACAACACCTCTATAAGAAAAATACAAATAACCGAATTAAAAAATGGGCACAGGACATGAACATACACTTCACCAAAGAAGAGTTCTGTGCACCCAACAAACATATGAAGAAATGTTCACAATCACTAGCCATTAGAGAGGTGCAAATCAAAACAGCAATGAGATATTATCTCACACCAGCAATAACAGTAAAGGTCAAAAAAGTAGAGGACAATAAATGCTGGTGGGGATGTGAAGAGACTGGGACACTCCTGCATTGCTGGTGGGACTGCAAAATGGTTCACCCTCTCTGGAAAACAATATGGTGCTTTCTCAGATATTTGTAAAGACAAATAACTTATGATCCAGCAATTCCTCTACTTGGTATTTATCCAAAAGATATACGAGGCATAACACGAGAAGATATATGCACACCAATGTTCATAGCAGTACTATTTACAATAGCAAAATGATGGAGACAGCCAAAGTGCCCATCAAATGAAAAATGGATAAACCAACTGTGGTACATACACACAATGGAATACTATGCTACCTTGAAGAATAACAAGGAAGATGCAAGCCACCATATAACATGGATGAACCTTGAGGGCATTATGTTGAGTGAAATTAGTCAGTCACAAAAGGAGAAATATTGCATAGGACCACTACTGTAAAAGACTAAGAAAAAGAACCCATACTAAAGTGGGTGGATTCATTGCTGGTTGCTGGATTGTGGGGGTGAGGGAAGGGGAGGGAGGGAAAGGTGGAGCACAGAGCAGGGAATGGACACAGGATGGTTTAGGTGTTGGGGAATGTGGCAATAAACAAGAAGGGAGAGGGGAATGGACGAATAAAGCAGATGGGAGGACAATGAGGCAGGTTTGCATGGGCTAAGTGGTACAGAGGTAAATAATGATGTATGAACAACCTTGGAACAAAGGGACCTGGGATACAGGGATTGAGTCATCATTGGAATGGGGAAAAGGGGGGAAATAATGTTAAGATGCTTGCCTGTCTTTGAATCTTAGTTTTCCTTGCATTATATTATAAAATAGACACTGGAGGGGGACAGAAAGGAATAGTCAGAAATATCACCAAAGAAAGCTTGTAAGTCTGTCTTCTGCCTATAACTGATTGGAATACCTAAAATGGGGCTACAAAGTGCCCAGTGAAGGAAGCTCCACAGGAAGCTTCTGCATTATACAAGACTATAGAAAATCCTGAACAGCATTCAGAATCTTCATAGGTGGGTAATTTCCACTTGAAAGGAGGAACAGACCAGCCTGGAGTGGCTAGAAGAACAGAAGATACTTCTTGAAAGACAGACCAAAAGGAAAAATACAAAACAATATAGGAAGACTTACTGATTATTACAAGAACAAGCAAGTTGCTTGCCCAAGAGATATCAAGGCAAGTGGTCGGGTCCCCTCAGAGAAAACACTCTTCCAAGACTAAGACTCAATGGGAATACACGCTCTGATTGCTGACCACTTTAGTCACCGATAAGGGGAAGTGAGGGAAAAACAGCAATGAAACTACAAGCTAAGCTCTACAACATTCAGTAGACTGCTGTGAACCCAGGTGGAGACCTGAAGGGCCAGCAGTGTGGCAAGATCTGGGGACTCTTTGGCCCAGAGTCAGTGACATAGCCACAGAGGACTAGAGTGGAGAGTGAAGCATCCAAGCTGATAAGAAGAGAGGGCATATGCACAAGAACACCCATACTTGCAGATAATAACCACTTGACCTGGCTTCAATGACTGGATGATCAGAGCTCAACTAGAAGAAGAAAGAAGAGGGAAAAAAAGAGTAATCTGATAC
>NW_006408719.1:3562208-3564693 GCF_000296735.1 Chrysochloris asiatica | reverse complement strand
CTCCATAAATTTACAAATATCAAAACACTACAAAGCTTCTTCTCAGACCACAATGTTATCAAATTATAAATCAACAATAGGAAGACCAAGGAAATCAAGTCAAATACATGGAAACTGAATAACACCCTGCTGAAAAGCGACTGGGTAGTAGAAGAAATTAAATGTGAACTCACAAAATTCCTAGAAACCAATGAGTATGAAAACACAACATACCAAAATCTTTGGAACAAGGAAACAGTGGTGCTGAGAAGACAATTTATTGCAATAAATGCACACATACAAAAAGAAGAAAGGACCAAAATTAACACATTAAGACAGCACCTACAACAATTAGAAACAGACCAACAGAGGGAACCAACAGACACCAAAAGAAAAGAAATAATAAAGATTACAGCAGAAATAAATGAGATAGAAAATAGAAAAGCTATCGAAACAATCAACAGGACAAGAAGATGGTTCTTTGAAAGGATTAACAAAATTGACAGACCATGGCAAACCTAACAAAAGAAAAGAGGGAGAAGACACAAATAACACGCATTATAAACCACCTGGGTGATGTCAGAATGGAACAAAAGGAAATCAAAAGGATAATAACAGAATACTATGAAGAGTTGTACTCCAACAACACGACCTACCTAAACTTACACAGAGTGAAGTAGAAAACTAGGACAGACCCATAGCAAAAGAAGAAATTGATCAGGTCATCAAAAAACTCCAAACCAAAAGACGTCCAGGTTCAGATGGCTACATTGGTGAATTTTACCAAACATTTAAGGAAGAGTTGTCACCAATTCTACTCAAATTATTCCAGAATATAGAGGAGGATGGAAAACTTCCTAATACATTTTATGCAGCAAGCATAACCCTCATACCAAAACCAGGGAAGGACATCACTAAGAAATAAAATTATAGACCAATATCCCTCATGAACATAAATGCAAAAATTCTCAACAAAATACTAGCCAACAAAATCCAGCAGCACATCAAAAAGATAATACAGGATGGGAGCAGACATGTCCTTGGGACCCAGAGTCCCTGTAATGTGAACCTTCCAAACCCAGGAGACACAACTGTAATACTGGAGATGGTGCATGTTATTGAGAAATGGTGGTAGGGGAATGGTGACAGCAGAACCAGCCAAGTCACCTTCATGAGTCAGCACCTTGGGCTTCCTAATACCTGGAATAAGTGAAGTTACATGAAGAGGACAAAAGACAATTCTGCCATATCATTTTGCAACTTGTGAAATTTCAACTATTGAAAACCCTTTGGAGAACTTAACAGGAAGGTAAATAAACCGTCCAAAAAATGTGCAAAGGACTTGAGTAGACATTTCACCTAAGAGATCATCCTCATGGCCAGCAACACATATGAAAAGGTCTGGACCCTATTTGCAAGTGGTCTCCCTCTAGATATCCAACCTCAAGAGCTCTACCTGCTTTTCAGACCATTTAAGGGTTATGAGTGTTCTCTTGTAAAGCTCACATCTAAGCAGCCCGTAGGTTTTGTCAGTTTTGACAGTTGCTCAGAAGCAGAAGCTGCAAAGAATGCTTTGAATGGTATCTGCTTCATATCCTGAAATTCCACAAACACTACGACTAGAGTTTGCTACGGCAAACAAGAAGATGGACAAGAACAAGATAGTAAGGACTCCAAACCCCACTACTCCTCTGCCCAAAACTGTACCTCAGTTCACTGCCAGCACTCTACCCCAGTAGCCCTGAAATGTGGGCCCCGTACTCTTTGTACCCAGCAGAGTTAGTGCCTGTTCTACGTCCTCTTGCTTTCACCTATCCCACTTCATTGCATGCCCAGTGTTTCTCTCCTGAAGCAAAGCCCAACACACCTGTCCTTTGTCCCAACACACCTGTCTTTTGTCTGCTTCTCCAGTAAAGTAGATTTGTCTCTGGAAATGTGTTTGTAACATATCAACCTACTGCAGACCAGCAGAGAGAGCTCCCTTGTTGAATGTGCTTGTTAACTATATTCCCCTCTTTTACAAAAACTATTTCTTGGCAACATTTGAGAGATTTCAATAAAAATTATAATGATAATGAAAAAAAAAAGATAATAAATACATCATGATCAAGTGGGATTCATATCAGGGATGCAAGGATGGTTCAACATTAGAAAAACAAACAACACAATCAACCATGAAAATAAGAAAAAAGAAAAGAACCACATGAACATATTGATTGATGCAGAAAAGGCATTTGACAAACTCCAACATCCATTCCTGATAAAAACACTCAACAAAATAGGAATTGAAGGGCGATTCCTCAACATAATTAAGAGCATACATACAAAACCAACTGTGGTGCTGTGGGTTAATGCACCAGACAGCAAATCCATTTGAACTGCAAGGTCGGCGGTTCAAGCTCACCAGCTGCTCCTCGAAAACCCTATACAGGGTTGCTTTGGGTCAGAATCGACTCGACGGCACTAAACAACAACAACAACATACAAAACCAACAGCCAACATTAC
>NW_006408719.1:3558590-3561704 GCF_000296735.1 Chrysochloris asiatica | reverse complement strand
GAGATGGAAAAAACAATTACAAACTTTATATGGAAAGGAAACAGACCCAGGATAAGCAAAGGAATGCTTACAAAGAAGAATGGGGTTGGAAACCTCTCACTCCCCGACTTCAAAATGTATTACACAGCTACAGTGGTCAAAACAGCCTGGTCCTGGTACAGTGAAAGATACACTGATTAATGGAACAGAATCGAGAATCCAGAAATTAACCCATCTACATACAGCCAACTGATTTTTGACAAAGTACCTAAGTATATCGCATGGGTAGGTGATAGTCTCTTCAACAGATGGTGCTGGCAGAACTGGAAAGAAATATGCAAAAGACTGAAACAAGACCTTCACCTCACGCCTTATACAAAAACCAACTGAACATGTATTAAAGACCTAAATGTGAATCCCAGAATTATGAAGGCCATCAATGAAAAAATAGAGACAAATATGAAGGCACTAATTCAGGGAAAACACAGACTAGCAAACATTTTGAAAACTACACAGACAAAAGTAGACAAAATAGATGTTTGGGACATCCTAAAAATTAAAAGCTATATGCATCAAAAGACTTCACCAGAAGAGTAAAAAGAGAACCCATAGAATGGGAGAAAATCTTTTGCAATGACACATCAGACAAGGTACTCATTTCTAAACTATATAGGAAAGTACAACATCTCTCAAAAATCCTCACCACTGGACCAATAAACAACATTTTTATCAATGGAGAAAAGATTGAAGTTGTCAATGACTTCATTCTTCTTGGATCAACTGTCAACACTCACGGAAGCAGCAGTCAAGAGATCAGACGACGTATTGCATTGGGCAAATCTGCTGCACAGGAACTTTTTAAAGTATTGAAGAGCAGAGATGTCAGCTTGAGGACTAAGGTGCGCCTGACCCAAGCCATGGTATTTTCAATAACCTCATATGGATGCGAAAGCTGGACAGTGAATAAGGAAGATCATAGAAGAATTGATGCCTTTGAGTTGTGGTGTTGGAGGAGAATACTGAAAGTGCCATGGACTGCCAAAAGAACCAATAGATCTGTTTTGGAAGAAGTGCAGCCAGAGTGCTCCTTGGAGGCCAGGATTGCTAAGCTTCGTCTCTCATACTTTGGACATATTGTCCGGAGGGAACAGTCGCTGGAGAAGGATGTCATGCTGGGTAAGGTGGAGGGTGAGAGAAAAAGAGGAAGCCCCCCAACGAGATGGATTGGCCAGGTGGCATCATTGATGGACTCAAGTGTGACAGCAGCGGTAGTGAGGCCCAGGATTGGACATTGTTTTGTTCTGCTGTGCATGGGGTCGCTATGAGTTGGTTCCGACTCGATGGCACCTGACAACAACAACAACAACAGCATCTCTACAAGAAAAAGACAAATAACCCAATTTAAAAATGGGCACAGAACATGAACAGACACTTCACCAAGGAGGAGATCCAGGCAGTCAACAAAAATATGAAGAAATGTTCATGATCACTAGCCATTAAAGGGATGCAAACCAAAACTACAATGAGATATCATCTCACACCAGCAATAACAGCAAAGATCAAAAAAGTATAGGACAATGAATACTGGCGAGGGTGCAAAGTGGTCCAACTTCTCTGAAAAGCAATATGGAGTTTCCTCAGAAGGTTGGAAATAGAAATACCTTATGATCCAGCAATTCCTCTACTTGGTATTTACCCACAAAAAATACGAGTCATAACACAAGTAGATGTATGCACACCAATGTTCATAGCAGCACTATTTCCAATACCAAAAAGATAGTGATAGCCTAAGTGTCCGTCAACTAAAGAATATATAGACAAGAAATATGACCAATAACACAATTAGATATATGCACAGCAATGTTCATAGCAGTACTATTTACAATAGCAAAAAGATGGAGACAGCCAAAGTGCCCATCAACTGAAGAATGGATAAACAAACTGTGGTACATACACACAATAGAATATTATGCTACCTTAAAGAATAACAAGGAAGCTGCATGCCACCGTATAACATGGATGAACCTTGAGGACATTATGTTGAATTTAATTAGCCAGTCACAAAAGGAGAAATACTGCTTAGGGCCACTACTGTAAAAATCTAAGAATAAGAACCCATACTAAAGGGGATGGATACTTTGCTGGTTACCACAATGTGGGAGTGTGGTGAAGGGAAGGAAGGGAAGGTGGAGCACAGGGTGGGGAATAGACACAGGATAGTTTGGGTGCTAGGGAGGGGGGCAATACACAAGAAAGGGAAGGGGAATGGAAGATCAAAGTGGACGTGAAAACAATTAGGCACATTTGCATGGGCTAAGTGGCATAGAGGTAAATAATGATGTATGCACAGACTTGGAACAACAGGGCTCTGGGACACACTGATTGAGATATGGTTGGTATGGGGAAAATGGGGGAAATAATGTTAAGAGTCTTGTCTATGTTTTGAATCTTGGTTTCCCTGGCATACCATTATAAAATAAATACTTGAGGGGAAGAGAATGGAATAGCCAGAAATATCACCATAGAAAACTTGTAAGTCCGTCTTCTGCCTATAACTAATATAGGAATACCTAAAATGGGACTTCATCATGCCCAGTGAAGGAGACTTCCTTCAGAGCTGCTGTATTACATAAGATCATAGGTGGAATCCTGAACTGCATCCAGAATCTTCAGGGGTGGGAAATTTCCACTTGGAAGGACAAGCAGACCAGCCTGGAGCAGCTAGAAGAACAGAAGACACTTCTTGAAAGAAAGACCGACAGGAAAAATACAAAACAATATAGGCAGACAGACTGATTACTACAAGAACAAGCAAGTTGCTTGCCCAGGACACATCAAGACAAGTTGTTGGGTCCTCTAAGGACAAACCCCCTTCTAAATGGAAGTACACACTCTGATTGGTGTCACCAATAAGGGGAAGTGAGGGAAAACAACAATGAAGCTGCAAGCTAAGCCCTACAATGTTCAATAGACTCCTGTGAACCCAGGTGGAGACCTGGTTGGCCAGCAGTGTGGTAATACCTGGGGACTCTTGAGCCCAGAGTCAGTGACATAGCCACAAAGGACTAGAATAGAGAGTGAAGTGTCCACCTGATAAGAAGAGAGGGCATATGCATAAGAACACCCACACTTGCA
>NW_006408719.1:3551751-3557858 GCF_000296735.1 Chrysochloris asiatica | reverse complement strand
TATCACATAATTCACAATAAAACATTAAAAATAAATAAATAAAATAAAATAAAAGATGGTACCAAAACTAAATGGTCAATGTTCAACCATTTCAAGAGGTAGCATAAGATCAATAACTGATGGCAATGAAGAAAGAAATCCAAGTTGCACTGAAAGCATCAGCAAAACATAAGGCTCCAGGAATCAACAGAATACAAATTGGAATTTTTCAACAAAATGAAACAGCACTGGAGGAACTCACACATCTATGCCAAGAAATTTGGAAAATAGCTGCCTGGTCAACCAATTAAAGAGATCCATATCTGTGCCCATTCCAAAGAAAAGTAACCCAGAAGAATGCAGAAATAATCAGACAATGTCATTAATACCACATGAAAGTAAATTTTTGATGCAAATATTTCAAAAACTGTTGCAACAACACACCTAAAGGGAACTATCAAAAAATCAAATTGGATTCAGAAGAGGATATGGAACTATGGATACCATTCCTGACATTGGATGGATCTTGGCTGAAAGCAGAGAATACCAGAAAGATGCATCTTTATGCTTTATTGAGTATGCAAAGGCTTTTGATTTATGTATCAGGACAAACTATGGGTATCATTATGAAGCATAGTTATTCTAGATCACTTAATTGTGTTCTTGAGGAACTTCTACATAGAACAAGAGGCAGGTGTTCAAACATAACAAGGGGATATTGAATGATTTAAAATCAGGAAAGGTGTGTACCACGGTTAAATTCTTTCTTCATACTTATTCAATCTATATGTTGAGCAAATAATCCAAGAAGCTGGATTATATGAAGAAGAATGTGACATTAGGATTGAAGGAAGATACATTATCAACCTACACACAACTTTGTTTGTTGGAAATGAAGAGGACTTATAATACTTATTGATGAAGCTGAAAGACCACAGCCTTCAGTATGGGTTACACCTAATTGTAAAGAAAACAAAACTCCTCACCACTAGACCAATACATAACATCATGATAAATGAAGAAAAAAACTGAAGTTACCAAAGACATTATTTTGCTTGGATCCATAATGAACACTCATGGAAGCAGCAAATAAGAAATCAAATGATTTATTGTATTATACAAATTTTCAGAACAATAACTCTTTAAAGTGTTAAAGTGCAAAGATATCAGTTTAGGACTAAAGTGTGCTGAGTCAAACCATGTTTCAATTGTCTCATATGTATGTGACGGTTGAACAATGGATAAGGAAGTCCATAGAAGAACTGATGCATTTGAATTATGGTGTTGGAAAAGAATATTAAAAATACCATGGACTACCCAAAGAACGAGCAAATCTGTCTTGGAAGAAGTGCAGCCAGAATGCTCCTTAGAAGTCAGGATGCCGAGAATTGCTTTCGTACTTTGGACATGTTATGAGGAAGAAACAGTCCCTGGAGAAGTATTTTATACTTGGTAAAATGAAGGAACAGTAAAAAAGAGGAAGACATCCAAAAAAGATGGACAGATAGTGGCAGAAGTAATGGGCTCAAATATAACAACAATTATGAGGATGGAACAGGACCTGGCAGTGTTACATTTTGTTTTGCATAGGTTCACTGTGTTGGAATCAACTCAGTAGCACTTAACAACAAAAGCAGCAATAATATCCTTATTTCCCTAAGCCTTTGAATACCTTCTTCAACAGTATACCAAGGCAAATCTGATATTTCAGTTTGATTTATTGTAGGCCACTGCACAATGCATGCTTCAGTGAACCAATCAAATAAATTATGAGATCCTTTCTTAACCTGCCAAGTTGAAACGCCGTGTAAATAATTTATGTATGGTGGCGGTGGCTGTGGTAGTGTGCCATGGAGTCGGTTCCAACTCACAGCGACCCTGCATAGGGTTTCCAAGCCTGGAAATCTTTACAGGAGCAGAAAGCCACATCTTTCTCCCATGGAACAGCTGGTAGTTTTGAACTGCTGACTTTGAGGTTAGCAGCCCAACTAGTCACCACTATGCTATCAGAGTAGTGGGCCCATTTCAATAAATTCAGAGTAATCCAACTTTGTGTTCCTTGCAACATTATCCCACACTTGTAGTAGCCATTCTCACAGATACTCTCAAGATTTCTGTTTTCACGTATTAAATAAATCAAGCAGATCTTTTGGAGTATAGCATACCTCTTCCTGGGTTACACATTCTACTGCACCTTTTGGGGCTCTCTGTGACTTAAGTCCAGTTTTAGGCCTAGAAGCAATAATGTGTGGTAGAGGCTATTTTCTGGGAACATTCAATAATATTGTGTGAGACATCCATTTCACGAGATGCCCCAGATAGCTCCCAAGGTATCTCAGACTATCCCCTGGTGGTATCTTAGACTATCAGGCATAGCTGAGTTAATCTCATCACATGAAAGTAAGAGGGCTGGTTCTATTGGCAGGAGTGACTCAATGGAATTTTGGGACCCCAGATTTCTGATTAACTGCCCATAAATCCCTACTCCAAATTTTAGGACTCCATTTCTTCCTAATCAGTGCCCTCACTTTTACATGAAACACCATTCAAGGTTGGGAATTCGGGTGGCATTATAATTCAGCTATTTTGACAATAAGACTCTAGGTTTGCTTTTCACCAATATTAGCTCTATCTACAAGAAAGAAGACTTTCTTTCAGAGCACAAGTGAAAAAACTAAGGTCTTTTATATAGCACTTAAACTATGACTCTGGAATCCTGAGCTCATTATCTTTTCTTCACCACTTTGTTTAGTATAAATTGGACTGTGGTGCAGTTGTTTTACTTTATATGGTTCTTCTAGCTATAGTTTTTTTAACTTCCACCAAGTGATTGGGTGGGGACATGCAAATAAGGTAATGAAACTCTAATGTGGGGATTGGTCAATTTTGTCACCCTGCTGGTTTTTAAATGAGCCATCTCAGAAGAATGAATAGAAGATCTCACTACCATCAATAAAGAAGAGCCATGAGAAAAGTGGGTTCTTTGGACCCTGAGATCCTTCTTTCTAAGAGACAGTGAATTGTGATATTGGAGAAGCAGCAGTTTAATGAAGTGGTGGAGAATCAGCAGCAGTGTGAGAGAAGTTGCAGCAGCAGAGGCAGAACATATGACAGAGAAGAACTGGCTTCCTGGCGCATGGAGCAAATAAAGTGGAGTGTCTTCAGTGGTGTGGGGTTGCTTCAGATACCTAATTGTGGAAGCTAGGTTTGCTGGCCCACAGAACTAGAGATGAGTATGATAAGCTAAGGCTTATGGTAGAGTGACTTGTGCTTTGGGCATTTACCAGCAGCATGGTTAAACTTTGCCAAGCAGGGCAAAGGCTAAGGGGGTTGTGTGGACGAGAGCCCCAAGACCAGAGAGAAGTGTGCCTAAAAGCACGGCTGAAAAGAAGCTGTCCTGAACAAAAAACTGTATCCTGAGCATTTCTGATTATGACATTATTAACTACCCTAATAAACCCCATAATCATGAGTATGGTCTGTGAGTTCTGTGTAGTCACTGAAACAAATTATCAAATGCATCAGGGAAGTACAAAGTGCTGTGGGAGGAATGCCTGGTGTCTGAATTAGTTAATAATATTGGAGGCTAGAGACATATTTGACCTCTACACCTCATAAGAATCAGCCTTAGGCTGATGAGTTTGATTATCCTACCCCCTTGTGAAGTCAGAGAAAGTCAGATGGCACCTCCACATCATTCTTCCAAAGACCAACCAACCACCTTCGCTATACTTGTTATCCTGACAAAATTTCAGAACATTATCAAACATGAGATCACCTCAAACCTGGCTTCTCACCTTTTAAGGCTTTTTATTGAGGATTGAGTGAAAGTTTACAGGGCAGATCATCAGTTTTACAATCAACAAATCATTCACCTTGTTTCATTACAATGGTTATAACCCTTAACAGTGTGTTTCACTCTATTCACTTTAGCTCTTTTTTTATAAACACTCAGGCAATTAAAATAGTTTACACCACCAAAGAGCATATTCTGCAATTCTGTCTCCTGGCCACCATCTCCTAGTTCCTTTCTTCCCATGAATCTAGAGTCCTCAGCTGCTCCCTCTCTCCATGTCCCTACCTCTGCCTCCATATCTGGTGTCATTGCTCCTCTGGATAGGGTCTCGCATTCTGCTTGTGTTCTTCTCCCTTGATGGTCCTAGGGTCCTTTGTTTCTGGACTGTAAGATTAATCACACCTCTTACCAATTCTTGATCTATACTGTTGTTGTTGTCAAGTGCTGTCAAGTCGGTTCCAATCCATATTAACCCTGTATAGGGTTTCCGAGGTCAACTGGTGAACTTGAACTGCCAAGCTTGTGGTTAAAAGAGATTTTGCAGGCCAGCACAATAACCCAGAGCACCACAAAAGGACTCCACTTGATCTATAGATGGTAGTGATGATATTTTGCATATTCATACTGCTATCCAACATGATTGATTAGAAGAGTCTTCTTTAGTAGTGGAGACAGAGTTATCAGTGCCTTTAAAACTAGTCAAACTTGAGAACCAATTAAAAAAAGTCATCGCTATTGACTTAGGCTGGGTTCTCTTAGAGGCTAAAAAAAAAGTGAGGCTTTTATGTGTATATATACAGGAGCCCTGTGACATAGTGGGTTAAGCACCGGACTGCTAACCACGAGGTCAGTAGTTCAAACCCACCAGCCACTCTGATGGCAAGAAAAACATGACGCTTTCTGCTTCGGTAAAAGTGTGCAGCCTCCAAAACATTAGGGAACATTTCTATTCACACAAGGCTTCTATGAGTCAGAATTGACTCAACAACAGTGGGTATGCCTGTGGTATGGATTGTTGTACTTGTTGTTAAGTGCTGTCGATTCAATTCCGACTCATAGCAAACCTGTACAGGGTTTCCAAGGAGCAGCTGGTGAGCTTGAACTGCCAACCTTGAAGTTCAAATGGCTTTCCAGTCTGGTGCATTAACCCACAGTGCCACACCAGGACTAGATGCTGACAAATTCCAAGTCCATCGGTCAGATGTCAGGATGGAGACTTTTCCTGACTTCAGGAGCTGATGAACTCAAAATCAGCAGTTTCTGATGGCAGACTGCTGACTGATGAGGCAAATGAATCCAAGGTTGGTAAATAAGATAGCAGGCTGCTGATACACAGGCTGAAAAATCTTAACACCTCCCAGAGTTGCAAGAAAAAGGACAGACCAGTGGCTCAAATCTAAAGAACAGTAAATCAGATGAGGACAAGCCAGATGCATGATCCAGATCCAGCAAAAAGCAGGAGAGCTTTGCAGAATGTCCACACATATCAGAAGCAAGCCATACCTCTAAGAAACCCTTTTTCAATGAAGTGGCTGCTCGTAGCTGCTGTTTTGTTGTTAAGTGTCGAGTCGGATACTAACCCATAGCAACCGTGTATAGGGTTTCCAAGGAGACAGCTGGTGAACTTGAATCACAGGCTTCCCGGTCCAAGTGGACTTTGCAGTCATGTGCATTAACCAACAGCACTACACCAGGACCAACAGATCTCATTATATCAGGTCTAATAATGAGGAATGACTACATGATAACTGCCAATCCACTGTGAATAAGTCTTACTAAGTTTAAACACAACCTTAACCATCACAGTTATCTTAAACTTGTTGTTGTGGTCAGGTGACATAGAGTCAAAACCGACTCATAGTGACCCCATGCACAGCAGAACGAAACAATGTCCGATCCTGGGCCAACCTCACTACTGCTGCCACACTTGATACCATCAATGATGCCACCTGGCTGATTCATCTCATTGAGGGTCTTCCTCTTTATCTCTGATCCTCCATCTTAACCAGCATGACATCCTTCTCCAGCGACAGTTCCCTTCAGACAATATGTCCAAAGTATGAGAGACGAAGCTTAGCCATCCTGGCCTCCAAGGAGCAGTCTGGCTGCACTTCTTCCAAAACAGATCTACTGGTTTTTTGGCAGTCCATGGCACTTTTACTATTCTCCTCTAACACCACAATTCAAAGGCATCAATTCTTCTACGATTTTCCTTATTCACTGTCCAGCTTTCTCATCCATACGAGGTTATTGAAAACACCATGGCTTAGATCAGGTGCACCTTAGTCCTCAAGCTGACATCTCTGCTCTTCAACACTTTAAAAACTTCCTG
>NW_006408719.1:3546818-3550470 GCF_000296735.1 Chrysochloris asiatica | reverse complement strand
AATTCTTCCATTCTGCATCATTCAATATTTCAAATACCTTCTTTAGACAGCATAAGAGATGACTATACACATGGACCTCACCAGATGGAGCACATAGAAATCAAATTGACTACATCTGTGGAAAGAGAAGATGGAAAAGCTCCATATCATCAGTGAAAAGAAGCCCAGGGGCAGACTGGAACAGACCATCAATTACTCATATGCAAATTAAAACTGAAGCTGAAGAAAATTAAAACAAGTCCACGAGAGCCAAAATATGACCTTGAATTTACCCCACCTGAATTTAGAGTGCATCTGAAGAACAGATTTGATGCATTAAACACTAAAGACTGAAGACCAGAAGAGTTGTGGGATGACATCAAGAATATCATACTTGAAGAGAGCAAAAAATCATTAAGAAGACAAGAAAAGAGACTTCCGGTGCTTCCTGGACCAGGCAGAACAGGTAGGGCAGTCTCTGGTGGGGAAAAGGAGAGGCACTGCACAAAGGAAACCTCCATCTAGCAGACAGCCAGCCTTTGAGCAAACATAAGACCTTATATTTCAACATTCTGAACTCGCCTTTTTAAAAGATCAAATTGCTGAGGAATTACAGGCATTTTGAGCTCTCGCCCACCTGCACTCGGCTCCCGCAAGCCCATTCAGAAAACGGCACTTCCCAAGGAGAGGAAGCATAAACTAACAAAACCAAACAAAGATGCAGGAGCCGACATAGCCCCTCCTAAAGGGGTCTCCTTGCCATAGTGAGGGATATCAGGCAATTCAGGGTACCCACGGTACAGAGGTAGGAATTTTTGATGTCATCAGACATAGACGCGACTTCCCTGCAGCCACTATTCCCCGCCCTCCACTGCCTCAGCCTAGACCAGCCCTCTGTCAAGCTGCAGAGGCTCAGGAGCGCCCAAGGCCCAGCCCTGCCCCTCGAGGCCCAGTCCAGCCCCAGGCACAGGCCCGCCCACCGAGGCCAAGGCGCAGACATGCCCACTGAGTCTACGGCCTGCCCCGAAGCCCAACCTGCCCACAGACCAGTCACAAAGGCCCAGCCCCAACCAAGGCCCAAATCGCCCACCCGCCGCCATGAGCCAGGCTGCCCTCAGCCAGGTCATCGAGGTCCAGGTCCCCCGAGGCCCAACCACCTGCGTAGCCTGGTCGCCGAGGCCCAGGGTTCCTGAGGCCCAACCCGCCCTCAGCCTGGTTGCAAAGGCACAGGCCCCCGAGGCCCAACCCACCCAACCGCCAACCCGAGTCCCAAGCCACATGATGCCCGGCTGCTGATACCCAGGCCCCCTGAAGCCCAAACGGTCTGCCTGAGACCGAAATTTCCCACCCGAGGCCCAACCCTCCCGCAGCCTGGTCCTTGATGCCTAGGCCCCCTGAGGCCCAAACGGCCCGCCTGAGGCCCAACCCACCTGCCCGAGGAACAAACAGCCCGACGCTGAGGCCCAGGCCCAACTGAGGCCCAAATTTCATACCCGCCACCCATCAGCCGCCTATCTCCTGATCATATTACTAATAATTATAATCAAATAAGAATAATCATGCCCAATAAGTAACAATTAACATTATTAAAACGTGTCCAAAAGCAGAAGAGAGCAGAAGATGAAAATGAGCTGGAGACAGACAAAGGCTTCATAGAGGAGGAGGAGTGGGTTCTAGATATGCCTGAGAGGGTATTCAGAAGACTGATATGGAAACAAATGCAAATACTTCGAAAAGGGGTAGAGGAAAATAAGGAAGAAGTAAGGAAAGTGCTGCAAGAACAATCGAATAGGATCGACACAGCACTGGAAACAATTCAAAACCTGCAAAATATGTCTGGGTGATCAATAATAAGATATCAGAAATAGACAATAGGCTGAAAGGGGAAAGGAGCAGACTACAAGAGATGGAAGCCAGAACTAGCGAACTGGAAGACAAATCTCTCAATACTGCCAAGATAGAAGAGCAAGCAGCTAAAAGGATAAAACAATATGAAGAGAGTCTAAGATTCATGTTGGATAACATGAAGAGGAATAATGTAAGAATTATTGGCATTAAGGAACAAGAAGAATCAAAGAAATCCACAGAAGAGATCATTGAGGAGCTTCTGGAAGAAATCTTCCCTAACATCTTGAAAGATGAGAAGATAAACATTCGAGAAGCCCTACGTAACCCAGGAAGGATAGACCCCAAAAGAAAGTCTCTAAGACATATATATAATCAGACTCTCCAAAATCAAAGACAAGGAAAGAATACTAAAAGCATCCAGGGAGAAGAGAAATATAACATATAAAGGCAAGCAAATTAGATTAAGTGCTGACTACTCAGAACAAACCATGCAGGCAAGAAGGCAATGGGGAGACATATACAAAACCCTGCAAGAAAAAAAGAAAAACTGACAACCAAGAATCATCTATCCAGCAAAATTATCAGTCAAATATGATGGTGTAATCAAAACATTTCAGGATAAACAGAATCTGAGGGATTTTGTCAAAACCAACCCAGCACTTCAAAACGTCCTAAAGGGAGTTCTGGGGATGGAGAACCCACAAGAACAGATGACAAACAGAGATTGACAGGAATGGCAACACCACCTGGAGCACAGTCAACAGAAATCAGAATCAAGAACAGAATAAGACTACATCAACAAACACAAGGGAGCCCAGAGATCAAGTGAAGGACATAAACATATCAATGTCAAGAAGGGACAAATGCAGCAACAGAAACCCTGGTGATGGGGAAGCCAGGTAAATTACAGGATGCAATGGAGAATCCTAAATGCAGCGAAAAGTTAGTAGACTACAAGGTAACTCCAAAGAAAGTCATCACTCCACAACATATCATAAAAATAAACCCCAAACAGAACAAGCAAACACAGAAACTAGGAAGAAGCTGACCAGAATCAACTCAAAAAAACACAAACCCAATTCAAGAAGGAAAGCAGAACCAAAGAACAAACAACAACACCAAAAAAGTAACATAATGATGGCAATCAATTCACACTTATCAATAATTACATTGAATGTCAATGGATTGAATGCACCAGTAGAGAGACAAAGAGTGGCATAATGGATAAGAAAACAAGATCCATCAATATGCTGCTACAAGAGACACACCTTACACACAAAGACAAAAACAGACTAAGAGTCAAAGGAAGGAAGAAAATATACCAAGCCAACAGCAGGAATAAACAAGCAGGAGTGGCTATACAAATCTACGACAAAGTGGACTTTAAGATAAAAACTAGCTTAAGAGACAAAGAAGGACACTATTTCATGCTCAAAGGGTCAATCGAGCAAGACGACATAACTATAATAAACATATACTCTCCCAACAAAAAAGTACCAAGATACATGAAGCAAACCTTAATGGAATTGAAGAAAGAAATAGATTAATCCACAATTATAGTTGGAGATTTCAACACACCAATCTCGAAAAGGGATAGAACAACCAGAAAGAAACTTGACAATGCTACAGAGGAACTTCACAACACAATCAACCAACTCGATCTCATAGATGTATACAGAACATTCTATCCAACAACGACACAATACACACTCTACTCCAGTGCTCATAAAACACTCTCCAGAATTGACCATGTGTTAGGCCACAAAGCAAATCTCCATAAATTCACAACCATCAAAATTCTACAGAGCATCTTCTCAGACCACAA
>NW_006408719.1:3516747-3525338 GCF_000296735.1 Chrysochloris asiatica | reverse complement strand
ATTCCTCAGTAATTTGATCTTTTAAAAAAACGAGTTCAGAATGTTGAAATATAAGATCTTATGTTTGTTCAAAGGCTGTCTGTCTGCTAGACAGAGGTTTCCTATTTACAATTCCACCCCTTTTCCCAGAGACTGCCCTACCTGAGCTGCCTGGTCATGGAAGTGCCGGAAGTTCTCCCTCCTCTCTTCGTATCAGCTGAACGCTTTACTCTCCACTGCAGTCCTCTATGGCTGTGTCACTGGCTCCAGGACCAGGAGTCCCTAGGTCTTGCCATACTGCTGGCCAACCAGGTCTCCACCCAGGTTTACAGGAGCTTATTGAATGTGGTAGGGCTTAGCTCACAGCTACATTGCTGGTTTCCCCTCATTTCTCCTTATTGGTGACCAGTGTGGTCATGAGTCAGACTGCATGTCTGTGCATGTATTTCCCTTGAGTCTTAGACTTCGAAGGGAGTTTGGCCTGAGGGAACCTGACAACTTGCCTTGATGTCTCCTGGGGGAGCAACTTGCTTGTTCTTATAGCAATCAGTCGGACTGCCATTATTATTTTTTATTATTCCAGTCGATCTTTCTTTCAAGAAGTATCTTCTGTTTTTCTAGATGCTGCAATCTGGTCTGCTTGTCCTTCCAAGTGAAGATTTCCCACCTTAGCAGATTCTGGACGGGATCCAGGATTCCACGTATAGTCTTATGCAATGCAGAGGCTCCGCAGGAAGCCTCCTTCACTGGGAAAGTTCTAGCCCCATTTTAGGTATTCCATTCAGTTATAGGCCAAAGACAGACTTACAAGCTTTCTGTAGTGATGTTTCTGGCTGTTCCTTTCTATCCCCTGAAGTATCTATATTACAATAGTAGGGAAGGGAAACAAAGATTCAAAAGACAGCCAAACATCTTAATATTATTTCCCCTCTTTTACCCATTCAAATTGTGCCTCAATCCCTGTATCCCAGAGCCCTGTTGTTCCAAGGTTGAGCATACAGCACTATTTACCTCTGTCCTACTTCTACCATGCAAACCTGCCTAAATGTCCTCCCATCACTTTGTTCTTTGATTCCCCGTCCCCTTCTTGTGTATTTCCCCACACCAGTATTCAATACACTCTAGTGTATTTTCCCACACAGCATTATCCTTGTCTATTCCCTATCCTGTCCTCCACTTTCCCCTCTCTCCCTTCATCCTACCTGCACACATCCCAGTAAGCAGCAAAGAATCCTACCCCACCCCCCTTTAGTATGGGTTCTTTTTCTTAGTCTTTTAAAATAGTGGTCTTATGCAGTATTTCTCCTTTTGTGGATGACTAATTTTATTCAACATAATGTCTTCAAGGTTCATCAATGTTATATGATAGCTTACAATTTGCTTCTTGATCTCCAAGGTAGCATAATATTCCATTGTGTGTATGTCATAGTTTGTTTATCCATTCTTCAGTTGATGGGCACTTAGGCTGTCTCCATCTTTTTGGTATTGGAAATAGTGCTGCCATGAACATTGGTGTGCATATCACTACTTGTGTTATGGCTCGTATTTTTTGTGGCTAAATACCAAGTAGAGGAATTTCTGGATCAAAAGGTATTTCTATTTCCAGCCTTCTGAGGAAGTGCCAAATGGTTTCCACAGTGGTTGGACCATTTTGCAATTTCAACAGCAATGCAGGAGCATCCCAGTCTCTACACATCCTCACCAGCATTTATTGTGCTCTATTTTTTATCTTTGCTGTTATTGCTGGTGTGAAATGATATCTCATTGCTGTTTTGATTTGCATCTCTCTAATGGCTAGTGATTGTGAACATTTTTTCATACGTTTGTTGGCTGCCCGGATCTCCTCTTTGGTGAAGTGTCTGTTAATATCCTGTGACCATTTTTTAATTGAGTTAATTGTCTTTTTCTTATAGAGGTGTTGTAGTTTCCTATACATTTTAGAAATGAGTCCCTTGTCCAATGTGTCATTGCAACAGATTTTTTTCCCATTTTGTTGGTTCCCGTTTTACTATTTTGGTGAAGTCTTCTGATGCACATAAGTTTTTACTTTTTAGTATGTGCAAAACAATATATTGTCTACTTTTGTTTGTGTCGTTTTCAAAATGTTTGGTAGTCTGTGCATGCCCTCAATTAGTGCCCTCACATTTGTCCCTATTTTTTCATTGATGGCATTCATAATTCTGGATTCACATTTAGGTCTTTAATCCATGCTGAGTTGTTTTTTGTATAGAGGGTGATGTAAAAGTCTTGCTTCAATCTTTTGCATATCATTTTCCACTTCTACCAACACCATCTGTTGAAGAGATTATCACCTCCCTTTGTGATCTATTTAGGGACTTTTTCAAAAATTAGTTGGCTATATGTGGATGGGTAATTTCTGGATTCCCATTTCTCTTCCATTGATCATTGTTATCTTTCATTGTACCAGTACCAAGCTGATTTGTAAACTGTTGCCGCGTAATGAATTTTGAAATCAGGGAGTGAGAGGTTTCCAACCTTATCCTTCTACTTAAGCAGTGCTTTACTTATCCTGGATCTCTTTTCTTTCCATATAAAGTTTGTAATTGTTTTTTTCCATCTCTTTGAAGAATGTCCTTGGAATTTGAATTGGGATTGCATTATATGTGTAAATTGCTTTGGGCAATATCAACATTTTCACAATGTTAAGTCTTCCTATCCAGGAGCATGGCACATTCTCCAATTTTTGTAGGTCTCTTTTGGTTTCTTGTAGTAGTATTTTGTAGTTTAATTCATATAGGTCTTTTGTTTCTCTGGTTTTATTTATTCCTAGTTATCTCAATTTTGAGTGGCTATTGTAAATGGTAATGCTTTCCTAATGTCCTTTTCAGTGTTGTCGTTATTGGTATAGAGGAATCCAACTAATATTTGTATGTTGACCTTATATTTAGCCACTTTGATGAATCTTCCAATGAGGTCTAGTAGCATTTTTTAATGAGTCTTTGGAGTTTTCTGTGTATAGGATCATATCGTCTGCAAATAGAGAGAGTTTTATTTCTTCTTTGCCAATTTGGATGCCTTTCATTTCCCTGTCTTGCCATATAGCTCTAAGACTTCCAGCACAATATTGAAAAGAAGTGGTGACAAAGGGCATCCTTGTCTGGTTCCTGTTCACAGAGGGAAGGCTTTCAGTTTCTCTCCATTGAGAGTAATGTAGGCTATTGGTTACATATATATGCTCTTAGTTATGGTGAGGAATTTCCCATGATTCCTAATTTGTTGAGTGTTTTTATCAGGAATGGATGGTTGGATTTTGACAAATGCCTTTTCTGCATCAATCGATACGATCATGTGGTTCTTTTCTTTTTTCTTATTTATATGGTGGATTACGTTGATTGTTTTTCTAATGTTGAACCATCCTTGTACCCCTGATATGAATCCCACTTGATTATGATGTATTATTTTTTTGATGTGCTGCTGGATTCTGTTGGCTAGGATTTTGTTGAGAATGTTTGCATCAATGTTCATGAGGGATATTGGTCTATAATTTTCTTTCTTAGTGACGTCATTCCCCGGTTTTGGCATGAGGGTTATGCTTGCTTCATAAAAAGTATTAGGAAATTTTCCATCCTCCTCTATATTCTGGAATAATTTAAGTAGAATTGGTGACAGCTCTTTCCTGAATGTTTGGTTGAACTCACCAGTAAAGCCATCTGGGCCTGTATGTCTTTTGGTTTGGAGTTTTTTGATGGCCTGATCAATTTCTTCTTTTGTTATGGGTCTGTTCAAGTTTTCTACTTCATTGTGTTTAAGTTTAGGTAGGTCATGTTTTCTAAAAATGTATCCATCTCTTCTAAGTTTTCAAATTTTTTGGAATACAACTCTTCATAGTATTCTGTTACTATCCTTTTGATTTCCCTTGGTTCCATTGTGACATTGCCCCTCTGGTTTCTAATGGGTGTTATTTGTGTCTTCTCTCTCTTTTCTTTTGTTAGGTTTGCCAACGGTTTGTCAATTTTGTTAATCTTTGAAAGAACCAGCTTCTTGTCCTGTTGATTCTTTCTATAGTTTTTCTGTTTTATATCTCATTTATTTCTGCTCTAATCTTTGTTAATTATTTTCTTTGGATGGCTGTAGGTTCCTTCTGTTGGTCTGTTTTTAATTGTTGTAGATGCTGTGTTAATGTGTTAATTTTGGTTCTTTCTTTCTTTAGATGTGTTCGTTTATTCCAATAAATTGTCCTCTCAGCACCACTTTCTCTGTGTCCCAAAGATTTTTGTATGTGGTTTTTTCATTCTCATTTGTTTCTAGGAAATTTGTGAATTTATTATTTATTTCTTATACTACACAGCCGCTTTTCAGCAGGGTGTTGTTCACTTTCCATGTATTTGACTTTATTTTCTTGGTCTTCCAATTGTTGATTTTTAATTTGATAGCATTGTGGTCTGAGAAGATGCTTTGTACTATTTTGATATTTGTAAATTTATTAAGTTTTGTTTTGTGTCCTAACACATGGGCTATTATGGAAATGTTCCATGTGCACTGTAAAAGAATGTGTATTGTGGTGTTGTTGGATTGAATGCTCTGCAAACATCTATGAGCCCCAGTTCACTGATTGTGTTGTTTAGTTCCTCTGTGTCTTTGTCGAGTTTCTTCCTGGTTGTTCTTTCCATTTTTGGAAGCAGTGTATTAAAATTGCCCACTATTATTGTAGTTTCATCTAATTCTTCCTTCAAATCCACTAGACTTTGCATTATATATTTTGGAGCTCTTTCATTGGGACCATAGATATTTATTATTGTTATGTCATCTTTAGTCATGAGAAAATGTTCATCTTTATTTATTATGCCAGTTTTTGCCTTAAAGTTTATTTTATCAGAGATTTGCACTGCCACTCCTGTTCGTTTTTTATTGCAATTAAATTGGTATATTTTTTTCCATCCGTTGACTTTTAATCTGTTTTTGTCTCTGTGTGTAAGATGCCTCTCTTGCAGACAGCATATTGAAGAATCTTGCTTCTTACCCATGCTGCCATCCTTTGTCTCTTAACTGGTGCATTTAATCTATTTACATTCAGTGTAATTATCGATGTTGTTGTTGTAGTTGTTGTTATGTTCGATGAAGTCAGTTCCGACTCATAGCGATCCTCTACAGGGTTTCTGAGGCTGTAAATCTTTACGGGAGCAGAAAGCCTCATCTTTCTCCCGTGGAATGGCTGGTAGTTTCGAACTGCTGACCTTGCGGTTTGCAGCCCGATTCGTAACCAATAAGCTACCAGAGGGTATCATTATGTTTGTGTTTTTGTGGTGCAGTTGCTTTCTTTGTTCTGCATGTCTACCTGTGTTGAGTTCATGCTTTTTGTGTTCTTTCTTATGAGTTTCCTCATAGTTTTAATGTTTCCATGTTCTTCTTGGATTTTCATTTTCTTGGTATGCTGTGAAGTGTTCATTTTCTTTGAGGTTACCTCATATTCCATTAACTTTTCCCTCCATTTAGTGCAGTCTATTTAATCCTGTAATCAATCTGACCTTCTCGCTATCTGGATCTCTGTTTCTACATGTTAACCTTCTTTCACATTGTAATTGTTTTGATCGTAGACTGATCTCCCAGATCTTCTGAATTTTTTTCTTGTAGTTTTGTTCTCTTCTCGACACTTCCATTTGTCAATTGAGTTCCAGAGGTGCTACCACATATGTCAATCTCTGGTTGTTGTCTATTCCTGTTTGTTCTTAGTCCACAGAACTCCCTTTAGGATGTTTCATAGTGCAAGGTTAGCTTTGGCAAAATCCCTTATCTTCTGTTTATCCAGGAATGTTTTGATTACACTGTCTTATTTGATTCATAGCTTTGCTGGATAAAGGATTTTTGGTTGACAGATTTTTCCCCCATAGTTTTATATATGTGTCCCCATTGCCTTTTTGCCTGGATGGTTTCTGCTGAGCGATCTGAGCTTCATCTGACTTGCTTGTCTTTTTTATTTAAAGCTTCTCTTTCCCCTAGCTGCTTTCAGGAGTGTCTCCTTATCTTTGATTTTGGAGAGCTTGATTATGATATGTGTTGGTGATTTTCTTTTGGGGTCTATCCTTTCTGGGGTTCTTTGAGCTTGTTGAATGTGTGTCTTTTCACTTTTCAGCATGTTAGAGAAATTTTTTCCAGCAGCTCTTCAACTGTCTCTTCTGTGGACATGTGTGATTCTTCATCTTTTGGAATGTCGATAAGTCTTATTTCCCTTCATGTTGTCCAACATCAATCTTAGACTTTCTTCAGATTTTTGTATCCCTTTTTCTGCTTGCTCTTCTATCTAAGTAGTATGGAGAAATTTGTCTTCCAGCTCACTAGTTCTGGGTTCTATCTCTTCAGTTGTATTCCTTTGCCCTTTCAGTGTATTTTCTGTTTGTGATATTTTATTATTAATCATTTGGACCTCTTTCTTTAGGTTTTGAATTATTTCCAATGATGTATCTGTCTTATTTGATTGTTCCTGTAGTGCTTTCCTGACATCTTCCTTATTTTTCTCAACTCCATTGTAAAGTGTTTTGAAACATTTTATAATAATTTTTCTGAATCCCTTCTCAGGCATTTCCAAGGCTTGCCCTCCTTCCAGAATGGAGTCCAGGTCTACCTCTAGGTCATTTGCCTCAGACATTTTATCTTGTTTTTGGACATATGCTGATATGATCATCTGTTTTTGCGTCTTGGATATGTTCAGTGTTTATCTGTGGCCTTAATCCTTAACTGAGTGTGCATTTTGATATTTTTTATGCTTTCTGATTGCCTCCATGTCCATTTTCACTTGTCTTATTGCTTAACTCAGAGTAACTTTCACAGGTGTTGTCTGCCTCCCTGGTGTATAGAAGTTGGTATTGGTTCTTGCCTGGATTGAGGGGTTTTATAGGATCTGATTGTAGCTTGACTATATGGAAGCAATTGCTGTCTCTTCTTGGGCAATATAGGGAAAGAAAGAGCCCCATAAAAGTAAAAGGGGGAACCAAAAAAACCCCCACAAAACAGCAACAGCAAACACCACCACCACCCCCTGCAAAAGAAAAACAAAACAAAACAAAACAAACACAGACTGGATACTGTAATCTTTAATTGCAGAAAAGAGAGAGGAGTGAGAGAAGAAAAAAAAAATCTATAACCTAATAAGAGTATGACTTTGATATCCACTTTACGTTTCTTGCCTTCAAGGCTGCCTGACAAAATTTCAAGATGCCATTGTTGGTTGTTATGCTGTACATCAGGATTTAATTTTCAGACTGTTTAGTTTTTAGACTCTCTCCCTCTTCACATTCCATGTTCTGGGTTTTTCCTATTAATAAACAGTTCAGGGCCGGATGTGGCCATTTTGTGGTGCCGGTGGTTTTAAGCACAGACTGGCCCTTCAATACTGAGAGGATCTGCATGCATGAATGGTGGAAGAACCCTCCATTGGTGGGGGTGGAGGGGTATCTACTCGCTCAGGAACCTACTCTAGTCACCAGAATGGAGGTACTCAGAAAGCGAGTGACCAATGAACAGATACCAAAAACAATCAGACCAAAACGAAACCTAATAAAGAATATTGTCCACCTTTGTCTCCAAGGTTCCAGCAGGTGTTAGTCTGTGGAGGGTCTGCTTGATCTCCCGCTTGTTCTTGCTGTTTGGTCTCACCCAAGTTGTTGGCTCTGGGCCACTGAGCCTGGCAGATTCAAAAGTACGAGATTTCTTGCTTCTGCTACAAGTTCCACTAGCTACAAGCCTTCAAACTTTTTAAATATTCCTTCATATGTGGTTCAGAGTTTTGGACCTCTCCCCTAAACCTGCTTTGCATGGTATTCTGTGTTATTGCTGATGGAGATCTTCACTGTACCTCTCCCATATCTGCCATCAAGCCCCACCTCCTCTCCATATTTTGTTTTAGTAACTCCCTCTTGGTATATGTATAGGTTCCTCATGAGCGCAATTAAGTGTTCTGGAATTTACAGTCATTAGTTTTATCCATAGAATGTTATGATTCTCACAGACAAATGTCTTTACATAGTCAATAAAACAAAATTAAACATCTTTCTGGCACTTTCTGCTTTCAGCCAAGGTCCATCTAATGTCAGGAAGGACATACCTTATTCCACAACCTCTTCTGAATCTCACTTAAATTTCTGGCTGCTCCCTCCTGATGTACTGCTACAACCAATTTTGAATTCTCTATAGTAAAAATTTATTTGCATGTGAAATTAATGACATTGCTTGATAATTTCTGCATTCCATTGGGTCACCTTTCTTTGGAATGGGCACAAATATGGATTTCTTCCAATCATTTGGCCTTTCTTTCAAATGTTTGGAATAGATGAGTGTCCAGTGCTGCATCAGTTTGTTGAAACATTTCAAGTTGCATTCTGTCAAATCCTGGAGCTTTGTTTTGTGCCAGTGCCTTCAGTGCAGCTTAGATTTCTTCCTTCAGTATCATCAATTCTTGATCATATGGTACCTCTTGAAATGGTTGAACATCAACCAATTTTGGTAGATTGACTCTGTGTATTCCTTCTATCTTCTTTTGATGTTTTCTGTGTCATTCAGTA
The DNA here is from genome assembly GCF_000296735.1 of Chrysochloris asiatica. Taxonomy (NCBI): domain Eukaryota; kingdom Metazoa; phylum Chordata; class Mammalia; order Afrosoricida; family Chrysochloridae; genus Chrysochloris; species Chrysochloris asiatica. The sequence continues at coordinate 3,516,843 of NW_006408719.1, read as the reverse complement.
CTTTGCAAACTGAATCATTCAATATTGTAACTCAAGACTTGAATGACTACTTCAGTTATTTCAGCTTGAAAAATGATGACCATGTTCTTCCCTTTC
>NW_006408719.1:3514611-3516608 GCF_000296735.1 Chrysochloris asiatica | reverse complement strand
TCATTGCAATGATTATAATCTCCTCTATACATCATCATTCAACAGTATTTGCTTCTATTCTCTCTGCTTTTTATTTGGGGGGGGGAGGGATGTACACAGGAACACAATCATTTAAACAACCACAGGGAACATTCTGCAAGCCTGCCTCCTGGGCACCAGTACCTGGCCGTCAGCACACAACTTTTCTCTTTCCATGAGTCTAGAGTCCTCAGCTGTTCTATTTCTCCATGCCCTCATCTCTGTCTCCATGTCTGGTATCACTGCTTCTCTGGATAGGGTCCAAATTCTACTTCTGCTCTTCTCCCTTGATGGTCCTAGAGTATTCTATTCCTGGACTGTAAGATTAACTACTCCCTACTTTATATTACCCAACTTCTACCTTTATAGTTGTGACAGTTGCAATTAACCATGATAATAATTACTCACTATTAAATCATAAGAATCTTATCCCCATCTCTTTTCACAAGACCCATCTAGACAAGATGAATACTATTCAGTGGGACTTCTGCCTTCCACTACACTCTTTGAAACTAAACTCCCTCTTGAAAACTAGTAAGCCAGTCACTTCATGCCTTTATAGCACCCCCATATTAGGTAGCCAATATCTATGTTGCCTGTCCTTATCAACCCTGTATATAGAAGTGATAGGATTGATACTTGATGCTTTATGTGAAGACTCCTTTGCTCTCAGTTGGTATTTTGAACTACTACATTCTTAAGTATAGGTCAAGATCATCAAATTGTAGAAATTTACACTTGTTTCCTTTATAATTTTTTTTTTTTTAATCTTCCTCTAGTCGAGTTCTCATCATCAAGCCATCGAAGCTAGGTCAAATAGGTACTATTTACAAGTTTGGGCATTCATGTGCATCTCCTCTCACTTTATATTGGCTGGACACTTCACACTCAGTTCCACCCCTCCCCGGGTCTCACCACACCTGGACCAACCAGCTTTTCCTCTTCTCTCTCTCATCTCCAAGTCGATGGGAGTCTATGGAATGTGGCCAAACTTGGCCCTTACCTTCATTGCTGCCTTTCCCCCTCTTCCACTCACAAGGAGACCAACGTGATTGCCAGCAAGCTTACATGCCTGCTCTTGTGTTCACTTTGAGTTTCAGTCTTGGAGGTGGATTTATCCAGCAGAAATCATTGCAATATTTTAATATGTCTTCTCAATGCGTTCTTCAAAGGAATGTTGAAATAAAATAGATGAACATAAAATTTAAAATTTTTCTGTTCAGTTCATTCATGTCATCATTTTATCCATGAGCTTTTGCTTCTCTGTGATCAAGACCAAATCTCTTTTGACATCTGTTAGATATTTTTTATATATATTGAATTGAGTGGTTTACAGACAAGATCATCAGTTTCACAATTTAAAAAAATTATACAGGGGGTGGGGCTTGATGGCAGATTAGGGAGAAGCATGGTGCAGACCTCCGACAGCAATGACACAGAATACTGGATAGAACAAGTTCAGGTGACAGTCCCAGAACTCTGAACTAAATATAAAAGAATATTTAGAAGGATTGAAGACTTACTGCTAGTGGAATTTGTGGCAGAAGCAAGAAAAATAGTGTTTTAAGATCTGCAGCTACCAGTGGGTTGCCGGTGCAGCCATCTGGGGCATGATGGAGTAGGAGCAAGATCAGAAGAGTGCTCCTACCCCAGAGGTCTGACCCATTGTAGGAGATAAAGGTGTGAACATTTTTTTTTCCTGTTCATTGGTCTCTCATTATCTGCACACCTGCACCTCCACTCTAGTGATGAGAGGGGTGCCTAATCGAGTGAATGCCCCACCTCCACCCAGAGGGTTCTATTATGCAAACACACATATCTGCTCAGCAAAGACCACAGTGCACAGAATATAAGAAGGGGGAGAGGTCAACAGGAACTGCTTAAAGCAGAATGGTCTGCCAGAATGGTTCCAGGCAGCTGTGTAAGAGCTGTTAAAGTTGTACTCATATTTTGCTACTTTTTCCTTTTTTTTTTTTTTT
>NW_006408719.1:3504404-3513266 GCF_000296735.1 Chrysochloris asiatica | reverse complement strand
CAATCAAATATGACAGTGTAATTAAAACATTCAAGGATAAACAGAAGCTAAGGGACTTTGTCAAAGCCAACCCAGTGCTTCAAAACATGCTAAAGGGAGTTATTTGGACTGAGAACCAACAAGAACAGAAAACAAGCAGAGATTGACATATGTGACAGTACCTCCCAGAACTCAATCAACAAATGTAAGAGTCCAGAACAGAACATAACTACAAGAACGAATTTAGAGGATCTTGGAGGTCAGTTTATGATCAAAACAATTACAATATAAAAGAAAGTAAAAATATAGGAACAGAGATCCAGGTGATGATGAGGTTAGGTTTTTTGCAAAATAAAATAGACTGTTTTAAATGGAGGAAAAAGTTAATAGATTATGAGGTAACTAGCCTCAAAGAAAATTAATACTTCAAAACATACCATGAAAATTAAAATCCAAGAAGAACATGGATATATTAAAAATATGAAACTTAAGAAAAGAGAACCATATTAAAAGAAAAAAAAAAATATTTGTTGGTTACCAGGGATGGGAAGGAAGGGACAGTAGAGCACAGATTAGGAAAAGACACATCACAGTTTGGGTGTTGGGTAGGGCAATACACAAGAAAGGGGAAGGTTACAGAAAAAAAAAGGTAGATAGGGGAACATTGAGGCAGTTTTGCATGGGCTAAATGGGAGGGAGGTAAATAGTGATGTATGCTCAACCTTGGAAAAACACCAAGAATTCCATAATTAAAGGTATTTCTGTGTAGCATCTCCCTTCGTCCATTCATTAAGCTAACAGCTATTTACTGAGTGCCACTCATTTGACAGACACTGCATTAGCAAAAACTTCCTGTTTTCTGAATCAGAGCATAACTTGAATGAATGCATGAGTGGAAGAATGACAGAACAAGGAAAAGCCTCCTGAAGCCACATATTTCTTCAGTGTTCCAGAGCCTATTGTTGTTGATTACCATCAACTCATAGCAACCTATATAGGGTTTCCCAGGAGCAGCTGGTGAGTTTGAAACACCAACCTTGAGGTTCAAACGACCTTATTGTCCAGTGGCTTATCCTATAGTGCCACACCAGGACTCCATTGTTGTTGCTGTTGCTCATAGACACACTGTATAGGGTTTCCAAGGAGCAGCTGATGGGCTTGAATTGCCAATCCTGTGGTCCATAGTCCAGCGTTACACCATGACTCTAGAACTCCATTGTTGTTGTTGTTGTTAAGTGCCGTCGAGTCGGTTCCGACCCATAGCGACCCTGTACAGGGTTTCCGAGGCTGTAAATCTTTATGGGAGCAGAACGCCTCATCTTTCTCCCACGGAGCCGCTGGTAGTTTCGAACTGTTGGCCTTAAGGTTCGCAGCCCGATTCGTAACCACTACGCTACCAGAGAGCTCCTTTAGGGATGGTAAATTGTAAAGGATGAAGATAATTTACTTAACAACAACAACAACAATGAGTCCTGGAGGAGTCCTGGTGTGGTGCTGTGGGTTAATGCGCCAGACTGCAAAGCCGTTTGAACTGCAAGGTCGGCGGTTCAAGCTCACCAGCTGCTCTTTAGAAACCCTATACAGTGTCACTATGGGTCGGAATTGACTCAACAGTACTTGACAACAACGACAAATGAGTTCTGGTAGTGTAGTGGTTACGAATCGGGCTGCAAACCGCAAAGTCAGCAGTTCGAAACTACCAGCTGTTTCACAGAAGAAAGATGAGGATTTCTGTCCCCGTAAAGACTTACAGCCTTGGAAACCCTGTATGGGGTCGCTATGAGTCAGAACCGACTCCACGGCACATAGCCACCATGAGTCCTGGTGTGGTGCTGTGGGTTTGTGCGCCAGACTGCAAAGCCATTTGAACTTCAAGGTCGGTGGTTCAAGCTCACTAGCTGCTCCTCGGAAACCCTATACAGGGTCACTATGGGTCGGAACTAACTCTATGGTACTTAGCAACAACAACAATATGATTTTCTAGGATAAGCACTGGACTATTAACCACAAGGTTGGCAGTTCGAGCCCACTAGCTGCTCTTCCAAAGAAAAATGAGGCTTTCTACTCCTGTAAAGATTTATAGTTTGAAACTCCACACAGGGTCACTGTGTGTCAGAATCAACGCAATAGCACTTAACAAAAACAACAATCTTTACAGAAGCAGACTACAGGCCCTCTTTCCACCTATTATTTCTGCATTTCTCTTTATTGCTTTAGTTGATATTCACATATTTTGATTTCCCCACACACAAATGATAATGACTGTAGGAGTCATCTCTGAACTTACATTCTATTAAGTCCATGATTCTCAATGATAGGCACTCATCTTTGCCAATTTCAGTATGATAAATCCTGGAGAAGTAATCTGATTGGTTCAGCTTTCCTCCTGTGCTCTTCTATTGCCCAGTTACTGAGGTCAGGGAGATGAGTTACTCTAACTGATGCACCCACACCCTTGCCTAACATGATTCTCCACCTCTACTGAGGTCAGAGAGTTTGGGTACCAAAGAAAGAAGGGGAAGCAAAGACCAAAATGATTACAGGAAAGAAAGGGACCTAACAGTTATGGAGTACATATTATGTGATTTGAGTCCTGGTGTGGCACTGTAGAACAAGCACTGGACTGTTAAGAGCAAGGATGGTGGATCAAAACCACCGCAGTTCCCTGGAAACCCCATATATGGTGACTATGACTCAGAACCAACTTGATGGCACATAACAACAACAACAACAACTATATGGTAGGAAATACTATATTTTGTAGAAACTAAAAATCTCTAAATTCAGGTGGGATATATTCAAGGTCATATTTTGGCTCCTGTGGACTTGTTTTCATTTTCTTCAGCTTCAGTCTGAATTTGCATATGAGTAATTGATGATCTGTTCCATAATCTGCCCCTGGCCTTGTTTTGGCTGATTATATGGACCTTTTCCACCACCTCTTTCCAAAGATGTAGTAAATTTTATTTCTGTGTATTCATCTGGTGAGGTCAATGTGTATAATGTGTATTTGAAATGAACAAATCATTGGTTTTGCAGAATTCTATCATGTGATCTCCAGCATCATTTCTGTCACCTAGGGCATATTTGCCAACTACTGATCCTTCCTCTTTGTTATTAAGCTTTGCATTTCAATCACCAGTAATGATCAATACATCTTTTTTTTTTGCTTTAAAGAATAGATATTTTCTTCCAGTTCTTTAGGCTAAAAGTCCAAATTGCGGTGTTGGCCATGTAGATGCCTTTCTTTCTTTCTTTTTTAAATTGAGTGAAAGTTTACAGGGCAGATCATCAGTTTTACATTCAATAAACTTTATTTCATTAAGATGATTATAATCCCTTCCATGAACCATCAGTTAACAGTATTTCTCTCTATTCATTTTAGCTCTTTCTTTCTTTCTTTCTTTCTTTCTTTCTTTTTTTTTTTTTAAACACTTAGGCATATATAGCAATTTAAACCACCATAGGGCACATTCTGCAAGCCTGCCTCCTGGCCACCAGCTCTTAGTCCCTCTAATTCCATGAATTTAGAGTCCTCAGCTTCTGCTTCTCTCCATGTTACCATCCCCAATTTTCAGTGGATATTTGCAGCTATTTCTCTTCATTTTGAGTTGTGCCCCATCATGGTCAATTCTACTTTGAGGAGGCAGCTCTTCCTCAGTCACATTTTGAGTGCCTTCCAACCTGAGGGGCTCATTTTCCGTCACTATTTCTGTCAGTGTTTCTCTGATATTCATAAGGTTTTCAGTGATTAAATATTTGGAAGTAGTTCGTCACTCCTTCTTCCTAGTCTGTCTTTATCTGGAAGCTCATCTGAAACCTGTCCACCATGGGTGACCCTGCTGGTATTTAAAATACCAGTGGCATAGCTTCCAAAATCACAGCAACTCACAAGCCACCACAGTACAACAAACTGACAGATGAGTAGTGGAGAAGCTACTTCTTGAAAGAAAGACCGACAGGAAAAATACAAAACAATAATGGCAGCCCTACTGACTACTACAATAACAAGCAAGTTGCTAGGCGAAGAGACATCAAGGCAAGCGGTCGGGTCCCCTCAGGGAAAGCCCCCTTCCAAGACTAAGATTCAATGGGAAAACATGAGCAGACATGTGCTCTGACCACATTGGTCACCGATAAGGAGAAGTGAGGGAAAAACAGCAAGCTAAGTCCAACCACATTCAATACACTCCTGTGAACCTAGGTGGAGACCTGGTTGCCCAGCAGTTTGGCAAGACCTGGGGACTCCTAGGCCCAGAGTCAGTGACATAGCCACAGAGAACTTGGGTGGAGAATGAAGCGTCCAGCTGATAAGAAGAAAGGGCATATGGACAAGAAGACCCATAGTTGCAGATAATACCCATTTGGCCTGGCTTCAATGGCTGTATGATCAGAGTTCAACTAGAATAAAGAAGAAGAAAAAAAGAGTAATTGGATACAATTTGATGAACTTAACCTACACCTATGAATGCCCTAGCTCAAAAGAGGGAACACATCTCTGCAGCGAGGTTCATTCCCACCCGCTCAATACACAGGGTAGACAGGGATAGGCAACTTGGACATTGGCTAGCCCAAACTGGGGCGGGGGGGGTGTATACAAAGGCAAGAAGTGACTGGCTTACAAGCTTTTAAGAGGGAGCCTAGGTCCAGAGGGCATGGAAGAATGTAGAACCTCCACTAAGTAGTATCCAATCTGTCTGGGCGGGACTGATGAAAGGAGATGGGGCTAGCACTCATGTGGCACAATAGTGAATATATACTATCAGGACTGACCGTGAGGGTTAAAAATGTAAAGGTAGACATTTTGTAGCAAAAGGAGGGAAGTGGTTTACTTTGCAGGCCAGGAGCGGTGGTCCTGGGGACCATCAAGGGAGAAGAGCTGAGTGTGGGACTCTACCCAGAGAAACAGTGACACCAGAGATGGAGGCAAAGACGATGATGTGGAGAGATGGAGCAGCTGGGAACTCAAAACCCAGAGAGGGAGAGGAGCTCTGTGCCAATGACCAAAGGGCAGGCTTACAGGGTGTATCCTTTGGTTGGCTGATGATGCATGGAAGGGATTGTAGCCATGGCAATGTAATGATATAAGACAGGATGAATGTAAAGCTAGTGTTCTCCCATGTAAACTATCACATAATTCACAATAATACAGTTTAAAAAAAAAGAAATTTGAAAAAGGAAATGCATAAATCGATGAACTGGACTTATACTTATGGATGTAGTAGCTCAAAAAACCAACTGACAGGGAAGGAGTCTTCACATTAATGATAAACATAGTCCCTCTGTATACAATTTTGATAGGGATGGGCAACTTAGACATTGGCTACCTACAATGGGGGGGGAGCTTTAAAGGCACGAAGTGACTGGCTTATAAGTTTTCAAGAGGGAGTTTAGTTTAAGAGTGTGTGGGGAAGGCAGACCCCCACTGAATAGTTTTCATCTTGTCTAGACGGGTCTGGTGAACAGAGGTGGGGATAAGAGTCTTATGATTCAATAGTGAGGAACTGTTATCTTGACTTAATATGATTATCACAACTATAAAGGTAGAAGTTTTATAACAAAAAGGGGGAGTATTTAATCTTATATTCCAGCAACAGCGTGCCCTAGGACCATCAAGGGAGGAGAACATGAATGGAATGTGGGACCCTATCTAAAGAAACAGCGAAACCAGAGATGGGGGCAAAGATGATGATATCGAGAGACAGAGCAGATGAGGACTCTAGACCCTTGGAAAGAAAAAGACTGTGTACTAGTGGCCAGTAGTCAGGCTTGTGGAATGTGCCCTTTGTTTGTTTAAATGATTATATATTCCTGAGTGTTTTTGTGTACATCCCCCTCTCCCAAAAAAATACAAAGAATCCTAGAGGGATTAGTAGCACATACTGTAGAATGGTGATGCATGGACGGGATAGTAATCATTACAATGATATGAAATACAATAGTATGGGTGCAAACCTGATGTTCTCCTATGTAAACTATCACTCAATGCATAATAAAAAGCTTTTAAAAAATATATACACTTTGTTTCATCTCAATTATTGCAATGCTTTTCATTCAACAATAGTTATATCACCTGCTTGCTTTAGTTCTTATTTCCATTCCACTCACCTTCCCATACCTTCTTATCTTTTTCCTTAGGTAAAAGTTGCACTTTTGATTTTGAATGATATACCTACCATTCCATAGTGAACATACCTTAATACTGTTGTTATTCTCACTATGTACCTATCTACTACTTGGCTTCAAATTGGACCATGAGGGTGAATTTCTTTCCAGACATAAGAGTGGTTGACGAGTAAGTCTGGTTTTATTTATTTTTTTTTTCCTTAAATAATTTTGAGTTGTGGAGGCGGGGCTTGATGGTGGCTAGGGTGGAGATACAGTGAAGTTTGCCACCACAAATAACACAGAATACCAGGCAAAGAAGATCCAGGGCTGAGCTCCAAAACTCAGAACCACAGAGATAGGAATATTTTTTAAAAGTTTGAGGGCTCATAGCTTGTGGAAATTGGAGCTGAAGTAAAAAAATCAAATACTTTTGAATCTGCTGGGTCAGGCTCAGATACCCGGAGCCGACATCTTGGGCGAGACCAAATGGCAAGACCAAGAGGAGGGAGCAGAAATACCACAGAAAAACGCCGCAGGAACCTTGGAGCAAAGGTGGACAGTACACTTTGTCAGTTTTGCTTTGTTCAGATTTTCTTTTTATATTTTTTTTGGTATCTGGTCATTGGCGTAACCACTGTTTGCCCACCTCCATTCTGGTGACAAGACGGGGATCCTGAGTGAGTGGACACCCCCCACCCTCACCACTAGTGGGTTCTTCTGCCACATATGCACATGGATAGTCAGCCCAAGAGCAAGCCCTGAAGGTTTTTTGCTTGTTTGTCTTTTTTTTTTTTTTTTTAATACGGGAAAGGTCAGGACAGGACTGTAGAGAGGGACGAGTGTTTAAAAACAAAACAAGCCAAAAATTAAATTAAAACCTGAGGTATAGCATAACAACCAACACTGGCATCTTGAAATCTCTCAGGCAGTTTTGAAAGCAAGAAGCAGAAGAGAGGACATTAAAGTAATACACATATTAGGCTACAGATTTTCTTTTCTTTTTCTTCTCTTCCTCCTCTCCCTTTTCTGTGATTAGAGACTGCAGTGTTCATCTAGTTTTTGTTGTTGCTGTTTTTCAGTCTTTTTTTTTTTCTATCTCTTGTTTTTGTTCCATTGATGCTGTTTTGCTATTATGCCCCCACCCCATCTGCCTTTGGAGGACTCTTTCTTTCCATATATTACACAAGAAGAGTCAGCAACTGCTGCCATAGAGCTAAGTTAAAATCACACCATAAAACACCAAAACCCAGGCAAGCACCAATACCAACTGCCATATACCAGGGAAACAGACAACACCTGTGAAAGTAACTCTGAGTTAAGCAATAAGAAGATTGAAAATGGGAAGCCCATATCCTGATCACATCTTCCTGGAAGCATTCAGAAACCATAAAAAGTACCAAAACACATACTCAATTAAGTATTAAGGCCACAGATAAACACTAAACATGTCCAAGAAGAAAAAGCAGATGACCATATCAGCACATGTCCAGAAACAAGATAAAAGGTCTGAGACAAATGACCTAGAGGTAGACCTGGACTTCATTCAGGAAGCAGGTCAGTCCTTGGAAATGCCTGAGAAGGAATTCAGAAAAATGATTATAAAATATTGTAAAACTCTTTACAATGGAGTTGAGAAAAACAAGGAAAATATCAGGAAAGTGCTACAGGAACAATGAAATAAGTTAGATACAGCATTGGAAACAATGCAAAACCTATAGAAAGAGGTACAAACGATCAATAACAGACCATCAGAAATAGACAATAGTCTGAAAGGGCAGAAGAGTAGAATAGATGAGATGGAAGGCAGAACCAGTGATCTGGAAGACAAATCTCTCAATACCAATAAATTAGAAGAACAAACACAAAAAAGGATTTAAAACAATCTGAAGAAGGTCTAAGATTCATGTTGGACAACATGAAGAGGAATAACTTAAGAATCATTGGCATTCCAGAACAAAAAGAATCACACAACTCCACAGAGGAAATAGTTGAAGAACTGCTGGAAGAAAATTTCTCTAACATCCTGAAAAGTGAAGAGATAAACATTCAAGAAGCTCAACAAACCCAAGAAAGGACAAACCCCAAAAGAAAATCACCAAGACATATCATAATCAAGCTCTCCAAACTCAAAGATAAGGAGACACTTCTGAAAGCAGCCAGGGAAAACAGAAGTGTCATTTACAAAGGCAAGCAAGTCAGATTAAGCTAGGATCTCGCAGGAGAAACCATGCAAGCAAGAAGGCAATGGGGAGACATATATAAAACCCTGAAAGAAAAAAATTGCCAACCAAGAAACCTTTATCCAGCAAAGCTAACAATCAAATACGCAATCAAAACATTCCAGGATAAACAGAAGCTAGGGGATTTTGTCAAAGCCAACCGTGCACTACAAAACATCCTAAAGGGAGTTCTGTGGACTGAGAATCAACAAGTATAAACAACAACCAGAGACTTACATATGTGGCAGCATCTCCCAGAATTAAGTCAGCAGAAGGAAGAGTTGAGAACAGAACAAAACTATAAGAACAAACTCAGAGAATCTGGGAGGGCAGTCTCGATTACAGGATAAAATAGACTGCACTAAATGGAGAGGAAAGTTAATGGACTATGAGGCAACCTCAAAGAAAATGAACACTTCACAAAATACCAAGAGAATGAAAATCCAAGAAGAACATGGAAACACTAAAACTATGAGGAAACTCACAAGAAAGAACACAAAAATCATGAATTCACAAAGAAAGACACACAGAACAAAGAAAGCAACAACACCTAAAA
>NW_006408719.1:3498124-3499466 GCF_000296735.1 Chrysochloris asiatica | reverse complement strand
TCTGAGATACAGAGATTGAGTCATGGATGGAATGGGGAAAGCGGGGAATAAATAATAATAATAATAATGATTTTGTCTTTTGTTCCCCATTTTCTCCAACTCAATCCTGTAACTTCTAATGTTATCCCTTTCAGAGCAGTTGGTAGTGGTAGCCAGGCACCATCTACTTCTGGTGTCAGAGTTGTGGAGACTGATGGACTAACTGATACCAGGCATCTTCAATTCTCATCACTCTTTTATCTTCCACACAAGGTGAGACCAATAGTTATACCTTAGATGACCACTTGTGAGCATTTAATATCCTAGACACTATCCACAATAATGAATGTAAAACATTGTCTTTGTGGATGATGTTATGCTAATTGACCATGGTGTCCCCTGAGACTATAGTCCTGCACCCCCAGGTCCAATAACTCATTGCCTTAAGATGTTTGATAATATCTACGAAGTTTTCTTCAGTTTGCCTGGTGTATGCTCCACCATATTCATAGTTGTGTTTGCAGAAAAGGTAAATGTTGTTTTTGTCATATGCGGTGGAGTCGTTTCCGACTCATAGCAACCCATATAGGATTTCCAAGGCTATAAATCTTTACGGGAGCAGAAAGCCTCATGGAACAGCTGGTAGGTTCGAACTGCTGACATTGCGGTTCACAGCCCGATTCATAACCACTATGCTACCAGATATCCATGTACAAATAGCTTCTATCAAACTTTTATGTATTTGTGGGTATACTCTCATTCTTCCTCCCTTCCCAGGTTGTGTATATATCATTATTTACATCTATTCCCTATAGCCCTTGTATACCCCCCTCTGGCTTCATCTGTCTTTATCATTCTTCTGCCAACCTCCCCATACTTGTATATTTCCCTCCCACTGTCATCCCACAACTCCTCTAGTTTTTGGTCATTGGTGTCTAATGCATCAAAGCTGTTCTTGGTACATCTTTAAATTCATGTGATATATACTCAGGATTATATTTTGATTCTTGTGATCTTGTTTTCATTTTCTTCAGCTTCAGCATGAACTTGTATATGGACTGTTCCACAGTTGGTCGTTGACTTTGTGTTGGTTGATAACATTGAATTTCTCTATAATCTCTTTCCACATTTATAATCAGTTTGATTCCAGGGTATTCCATCTCATGAGGTCCAAATATATAGTAGCTGTTTGTGTTGCTGCAAAATGGTATTGTTGTTGTTGTTGTTGTCAGGTGCCATCAAGTCGGAACCGACTCATAGAGACCCTATGCACAGCAGAACAAAACAATGTCCGATCCTGGGCCAACCTCACTACCGCTACCACACTTGAGTCCATCAATGATGCCACCTGGCCAATCCATCT
>NW_006408719.1:3496061-3497224 GCF_000296735.1 Chrysochloris asiatica | reverse complement strand
AAAGCATAAGTAAACATTTTTCTGATATTCTCTGCTTTCAGCCAAGATCCATCGGACATCAGCAATGATATCTCTCATTCCACAGCCTTTTCTGAATCCAGCTTGAACCTCTGGAAGTTCTCTGTCAATGCATGATTGTAGCCGTTTCTGTATTACCTTTAGCAAATGGTATTAGCAGTGAATAAAGTCATCGGTCTTGTAAAATTCTATCATGTAATCTCAAGCTTGATCTCACTTCTATCACCAAGGCTACTGTTTTCCGACTACAGACCCTTGCCCTAGTTTTCCAACTTTCACATTTTACTCACTAGTAATTATCTATGAATTTTGATTGCATGTTTGATTGATTTCAGACTGAAGAATTTGCTGGAATTCTTCAAATTCTTCATCACTGTATTTTGTGGTTGGTGTATAAATTTAAATGATATTTGCAATTACTGATCTTCCCTGTAGTTATATGGATATTATCCTATCGTAGCACTATACTTCAAAATATATCAAAATTAGAATGAATGTAAAGCTGATGTTCTCCCATGTAAACTATCACCCAATTTGCAATAAAACCTTTAAAAAATTTACTATCAGAGCAGTTAACAAAATTGTTGAAGAAATAAAAAAATACATATATTGAAATGTTCGTTTTTATGATGAATGCAACTCAATTCCTCTTCAAGTTGTTACTCCCCGCATAGTAAAACATATGATTGTGTGATTCAAATGGACCAACTACAGTCCATTTCAGCTCACTAATGCCTAGGATGCCAATCATTATAAGTTCCATTTAATTTTTTTTGACGTCCAATTTTCCTAAATTCATAGTTCATACATCCCATGTTCCAATTATAAATGGATATCTGCAGCTGATTCTTCTCATTTGGAGTTGTACACCATCAGAAACTGAAGGTCCCGAAAGCTTTACTCTATCCACGTAAGGTCAACTCTACTTTCAGGAAGCAGCTATTTTCCCCAGTCTCACTTTGAGTGTCTTCCACCTTGAGGAGCTCATCTTCTGTCACTATACCAGACAAAGTCCCACTGCTACTCATAAGGTTTTTGGTAGGTAACCATTCAGAAGCAATCTGCCTCTCCCTCTTCCTAGTCTGTCTTAGTCTGCTAGTTCTGCTGAAACCTCTCCAGCCTAGGTAATCCTGTTGTATTTAAAA
>NW_006408719.1:3482489-3487991 GCF_000296735.1 Chrysochloris asiatica | reverse complement strand
GACTGCCAAAAGAACCAATAGATCTGTTTTGGAAGAAGTGCAGTCAGAGTGCTCCTTGGAGGCCAAGATGGCTCAGTTTTGTCTCTCATACTTTGGACATATTTTCCGGAGGGAACAGTCGCTGGAGAAGGATGTCATGCTGGGTAAGGTGGAGGGTCAGAGAAAAAGAGGAAGACCGCTAACGAGATGGATTGGCCAGGTGGCAGCGGTAGTGAGATTGGCCCAGGATCAGACATTGTTTCATTCTGCTGTGCATGGGGTCACTATGAGTTGGTTCCGACTCGATGGCACCTGACAACAACAACAATTGAGTGCATGCATGTTTGATTAATTTTAGACTGAATACGTTCATAGAATTCTGTGATTTCTTCATCATTGGACTTGGAGGTTTGTGCATAAATCTGAATAATAGTATTACCTTTTCTTCCTTGTAGGAGTATAGATACTATCCTATCACACAGACAGCATTGTATTTCAAGATGGACCTTAACCATTAATGTGATGTCGTTCATCTTGAATTTCTCATTCTAAGCATAGTAAACTATGTGACTGTCTGATCCACACTGGATGGGACATACAGGAATCAAACTGATGGTGGAGAAGCTTAATATCATTAGCCAAAACAAGGTCAGAGGCAGACTGTGGAAGAGACTATCAATTTTTCATATACAAGGTTCATATTCAAGTTCAAGCTGAGAAAAATTAAGACAATGGACAAGAGCCAAACTATGACCTTGAATATATCCAACCTGAATTCAGAGACCATCTCAAGAACAAATTTAATGCATTAGACAGTAATGACCAAAGACCAGATGAGCTGTGGGAAGACATTAAGAATATCATACAAGAAGGAACAAAAAGGCTCATTAGAAAGACAGGAAAGAATTAAAAGACCAAAATGGATGCCAGAAGAGACTTTGATACTTGCTTTTGGGCATAGAGAAGCTAAAATGAATGGAAGAAATTAGGAGGCAAAAGAGCTAAACAGAAAATTTCAAAGGACAGCTAGAAAATACAAAGTGAGGTATGACAATGAAATGTGCAAACACCTGGAATTAGAAAACTAAAAATGAAAAAACATCCTCAGCGTTTCCCAAGCTGAAATAACTGAAGAAAAAAATTCAAACATTAATTTGAATATTGAAGGATTCTATGGGAGTTCTAGTGTGGTGCTATAGGATAAGAACTGGACCATTATCCAAAAGGTCAGCGTTTCAAAACTACCAGTTGCTTAATGGAAATCCTATACAGGGTGGCTAATTACTCAGAACCAACTCGATGACACTTAATGACAACAACAGTGGGCAAAACATTGAATGATACAGGAAGTATTAAAAGAAGATGGTAGGAATACACATTCTCACTGTACCAAAACGAAATGGCCGATACTAAAACATTTCAAGAGGTAGCATATGACAAGGAATCAATGATACTGAAGAAATAAATCCAAACTCCACTGAAGGTTTTGGTAAAAAAAACAAGGTTCCAGAAATTAACAGAATACAAATTGAAATATTTCAACAAACTGATGGAGCAGTGAAGGCACTCTCTAATCTATGCCAAGAAATTTGGAGGGCAGCCAATCGATTAGAAGAGATCTATATCTGTGTCCACTCCGAAGACAGGGAACCCAATGGAATGTGGAAATCATCAGACAATATCATTAATACGAGATGCAAGTTTGCTGATGATAAATCCAAAATGGTTGCAACAGTACATGGAAAGGGAATTGTCAGAAATTAAAGCCAGATTCAGAAAAGGACGTTGATGTCATTCCTGACAACAGACAGGTCTTGACAAAAACAAAGAATAACAGAAGGATGTTTACTTGTGTTTTATTGATTGTGAAAAGACATTTGACTAGGTGGATCATGAAAAACTATAGCTAACACACATAGAATGCATATTCCAGAACACTTCATTGTGCTCATGAGGACACTATACATAGATCAAAGGCAATAGTTAGAACAGAACAAGGGGATTCCGAATGGTTTAAAATCATGAAGGCTGTATGCCAGATTTTGTATCCTTTCACCATACTTATTCAATCTGTATGCTGAGCAAATAATTCAAGAAACTGGATTATATGAAGAAAAACATGACATCAGGATTGGAGGAAGACTCATTAACAACCTGAAATATGCAAATGATACAACCTTGCTTGCTGGAAGTTAAGAGGACTTAAAGTACTTACAGATGAAGATCAAAGACTACAGGCTTCAGTATCAATTGCACCTCAATGTTAAGAAATTAAAATTCCACACAACTGAACCAATAAATACCACATGATAAATGAAGAAAAGGTTGAAGTTGTCAAAGATTCAATTTTGATTGAATCCATAAGCAACACTCATGTAAGCAACAGTCAAAAAATCAAATGATGTATTGCATTACACAAACCTACTGCAAAAGAACTTTTTGAAGTATTCAAGAGCACAGATGTCAGTTTGAGGACTAAGGTGTGCCTGATCCAAGCCATGGTATTTTCAATAGCCTTATATGCATATGAAAGTTGGACAATTAATCAGAAATCATGGAGAAGAATCAATGAATTTGAATAATGCTGTTGGAGAAGAATATTAAAAGAACCATTGGCGGATAAGAAAGACTGTATTTGAATTATGCTGTTGAGGAAGAATATTAAAAGTATCATTGGCTGTCAGGAAAACAAATAAATCTATCTTGGCAAAAGTACAGCCAGCCAATGGAGTGGCTGGGCACACTGGACTCAGGGAGGGAGAAGGGCTGTGTGCTGGCAGCCAGGGGGCTGATGCATGGAGGGGATTATAATCATTGCAAGGAAATTAAATGATGTTCTCCCGTGTAAACCTAACAATAAAAACTTGAAGAAAAAAAAAGTACAGCCAGCCAGAATGCTCCTTAGAAGGTAGGATGGAGTGATTTTGTCTCTCATACTTTCAGCATATTATCAGGAGGCACCAGTCCCTGGAGAAGGACACCATGTTTGGTAAAATGGAGGGTGAGTGAAAAAGAGGAAGGCACCCAAAGAGATGGAATAACACAGTGGCAGTATCAATGGATTCAAACATAACAGCAATTGTGAGGATGGTACAGGACTGGGCAGTGTTTTGTTCTGCTGTGCATATGGTCACTATGCATTGCAACTTAACAACAATTCCTAGAAAATCTATCTCTATGCATCCCATTTCATGTTTGATGACTTCTATTATTCCTATATCATACTTTATACATTCTACATTCTAATTATTAATGAATATTTGTGGCTTCTTCTCATTTTCAGTTGTGCAACATCAGAAAATGAAGGTCCCTAAAGCTTTGGTCCATTCTTGTCAGTACATTGACCCTACACTGAGGAGGTGGCTCTCATGCAATTGCATTTTGGGTGCATTCTAATTTAAGGTGTTCATATTCCAGAACTGTATTAGAGATCTTACACTCATGTTCATAAGGTTTTCAGTGGCTAGTTTTTCAGAAGTGTTACTCATATTCTTTTTACCTTGGCTGTTTTAGTCTGGAATCTCTGCTGAAACCTGTCTATCATGGGTGACTCTGCTGTTATCTGAAATACCAGTGGCATTGTTTCCAGCATCGTAATAACATGCAAACCAGCACAGTACAACAAAGTGGCAGATGAGTGGCGGAGGTCTTGCTAGCACCTATAATTCCCAGCATTTGAAGGATTGTTGTATTGTTGTGTGCCCTTCAGTCAGTTCTGGCTCATAGTGACCCTGTATAGGGTTTCCAAGGAGCTGATGGTGGATTTTTTTGTTTTTCTGTTCCTTGTGGTTAGCATTCCAGTGCTTATCCTACAGCTCCACACCAAGATTTGAAGGATAGGTGGTATAAAGTTTAGGGGCTTTCAAGCCTTTCATGACATAAAACATTTGGACCCCACTCCAAAAAGTATCAGAATAGTAATTCATTCTTATTAGGATCAAAACTGTATTAATATAAGGAATCTTATTGTGTACTCTACATATTGACAAAGCAGTGAATCATAAATATCAGACATAAATCAGCAGCCTCTTTGAGCTCACTGAACAAAAGTGAAACTAACTGTATCTTGACACCAATGACCAGTAAGCTACTAAGGTATTGAAACAAATCATATGAATTATATCTATATACAAAAATTTGAATTTAACATCAAAATGCTAGTTTTAAATATAGAGGAATCATATAGGAGGCATTTTGTACTAACAATTCATCAAAGCAAAAGAAGACAACTTAAGTCTTTGGATTCAAGTGATGGAAAGTAGGTCTTCAGCTGTGTTCAACCCTGATTATCCAATTGTCTGTTTCAAGTGGTTTGGGATCTAAGTATGTTGTTCCTTGTTGGCCCTGAATGTAGAAAACATAAACAGATTTGTGAATCTAAAGAAAAAAACATGTTTCTTAATTAAGCATGATTCATTCATTAATACACCAATTATTTATTGATCACCTAATATGAAGATGTCAGCTTGAGGACTAAGATGCACCTGACCCAAGCCATGGTATTTTCAATAACCTCATATGCATGCAAAATCTGGACAGTGAATAAGGAAGACCATAGAAGAATGGATGCATTTGAGTTATGGTGTTGGAGGAGAATATTGAAAGTGCCATGGGTTGCCAAAAGAACAAACATATTTGTGTTGGAATAAGTGCAGCCAGAGTTTTCCTTAGAGGCCAGGATGGCCAAACTTCATCTCTCATACTTCGGACATGTTGTCAGAAGGGACCAGTCACTAGAGAAGGATATCATGTTTGGTAAGGTTGAGGATCAAAGAAAAAGAGGAAGACCCTAGAAGAACAGAAGATACCTCTTGAAAGAAAGAACGACAGGAAATAACAAAAAAAAAAAAAAAAAAAAAAAGAACAATAACAGCAGTCTGACTGACTACTACAAGAACAAGCAAGTTCTTCACACAGGAGACATCAAGGCAAGTTGTCAGGTCCCCTCAGGGTAAACCTCCTTCCGAGACTAAGACTCAAGGGTAATACATGAGTAGACATGCGCTCTGACTGGTGATCACGTTGGACACTGATAAGGGGAAGTGAGGGAAAAACAGCAATAAAGCTGCAAGCTAAGTCCTACCACGTTCAATAGACTCTTGTGAAACTGAGTTGAGACCTGGTTGGCCATCAGTCTGAGGACTCCTGGGCCCAGAGTCAATGGCATAGCCACAGAGGACTAGAGTGGAAAGTGAAGCATCCAACTGATAAGAAGTGAGGGCATATGCACAAGAACACCCAAACTTGCAGATAATACCCACTTGACCTGGCTTCAATGGCTGGATGATTAGAACTCAACTAGAAGAAGAAAGAAGAGGAAAACTAGAGTAATCTGATACAACTTGATGAATTACACCTACACCTATGGATGCAGTAGCTCAAAACAGGGAACAAATCCTTACAGCGAGGATCATTCCCATCTCTTCAATACACAGGGTACACAGGGATGGGCAACCTGAACATTGGCTACCCAAAATGAGGGTTGTTGTTGTTGTTGTTAAGTGCCGTCGAGTCGGTTCCGAC
>NW_006408719.1:3476645-3482389 GCF_000296735.1 Chrysochloris asiatica | reverse complement strand
GTCTTTATAGTTTATTTAAACAGAAATGCCTTACCTAACTTTTCTTTATGATTTACATTATACAAAACCTAAAATAAGACAACTTATCCATGGGAAAAAAAGTTTGGCAAAGAAACATAATTCTATTGTGATGCAGACAGAATGCTAGCAATGGTCTCCAGTGAAAGAATGGTCAATAATGAGGCTCAAAATTGAAGAAGATGTTACAGTAAAAATAATCTGTTTAGCCTAAAATCAATTGTTAAGAAAGAAATATAAAATGGCAGAGCAAGAGACATATACTCTGATTAAGTCAGCCTGCCTTTACAGTAGGACAAGACCTATTGTAAAAGTAAAGATACATGTAAAGTCCATATTTTTGATACATTTTTTTAAAAAAGCTATTTTGCTTTTACACTCTGTCATTATGTTTTCTCCCCTGAGAACCCTGTTATTTGAATAATTAGTCAGTGATAGGAAAACAAGTCCCAAATTTGTTTAGCAATTTACTGATCAGTTTTACGTTTCAAATGTTTTCAGTTAGCTTGAATCGATGACTAGCATTTGCTTTTACACAAAGACAATAAATGCTGCCAAGAAGATTGCTGAGATGTTTGCTGTTAATCTAGAACAATTCTTGAGAACCTAGAATAATGGATTCTTTAAAATTTTTAACCACTTTATCTATGAATGGGAAAATGAGAAGTTTGCTGTCTTAACAGCTTGATGGAAAAGTCAATCCATCTTAACTTCTATTCACTTACTTTATGAACTTGATCATACATATTTGTATGCCCTATTAATGGTTAAGTGCATGCAGAGCAAGTGCTTTGATTTTTTTTTCTTGGGGTGGGGGATGTGCACAAAAACACTCAGGAATATATAATCATTTAAACAACCAAAAGGCACATTCTGCAAGCCCGCCTCTTGGCAGCCAGAACACAACCTTTCTCTTTCCATGAGTCTAGAGTCTTCAGCTGCTCTTTCTCTACATCTCATCATCTCTGCCTCCATTTCTGGTATAGTTGCTTCTCTGGATAGGGTCCCACATTCTTCTTCTGCTCTTCTCCCTTGATGGACCTAGGGTCCTCTGTTCCTGGATTGGAAGATTAACTCACTTCATTTTGTTACAAAATTTCTACCTTTACAGTTGTGACAGTCGTAATTAGTCAAGGTAACAATTACACACTATTGAAAGTGATTTGATTTTTATCTATGTTCAAATATATCTGGCTTAATATGACTAATAAATATAGGTGGAAATAATATTTTCAAATTCAGCAACAATAAAATTATAATCTATAGTCCCCAAAACAAAAACGAAACATACCTTTGAACCAGGTGGTGCTGTCAATCCTAAGAAGGCATACACTGCATTATTTTCTCTGGCTTCAAAAAAAGCATCATAATCCTTAGTGAAAAGAAGGCAAGAAAAATTAGAAATATGCAGCCAACAAAGGAATAAAGAAAGGACATTTACTGAAAATGGCTGGCCAACAAAATTGGCTACCTCCTTGGGACAGACAGGCTATCTTTCATCAATGCTTAAATTCTACAAGAGAAGAAAAGTGGCAAAGTTTCTAGGATCCCATTTAATGGGGGTTAAGAGGGATGCCATTCTGTGGGGACACATATGTAGCATGTCTTAATTCATATCACAATTTAAATCTTCCACAATGGAAGCAACCTACCCCACAGTTCAAAACAGTCAGCCATTTTCCAATAAGAGGCTGCTTATTTTATGGCATGAAGTTGCCATTTCAGTTGTCAATTATTTCTGTTGCATAATTCATTAAGGTAGAGATGTCACCAGAGCCTAAGATAGACCAGATAGTATCAAGGTGAACCCAAATCAGAAGAAGAGTGAATGTGAACTTGTACTGTATTTTGTGGAAATGAATAGATGTTTATAAGATATGATCAATAAAACCACAAAATAGTTTCAACCCAAGGATCTAAGAAATACTTCGATTTGCCTGGGCTGCTCATTGTCATTTTATTAGCCACCAAACATAATACAAAAAACTAATAGCAGGCTCATCCAAATTTGATTATGATATATAATTGATACCAGCCAATGTCTATACCTAATCTGAATTTGTTATATTTTAACACAGAAAGATAATCTTGACATTGTGGCTTATTTATTAGAGGTGGAAATCACTCATAATATACTGCTATCTCTGGAAATGGTATTATAAACAGATCGTCAATTATAGAGTTATTTTATTCTTGTTGTTTTTGTTAGGTGCTGTCGAGTTGGTTTTAACTCATACCCACCCTACAAAACATCGCCTGGTCTTGTGTCATTCTCACAATTATTATATTTTAGTCCATTGTTGCAGCCACTATGTCAATGCATCCCCTTTAGGTTCTTCATCTGCTTTGTTGATCCTCTACTTTACCAAACATGATGCCCTTCTCTGGTGAATGGTTCTTCCTGACAACATGCCCAACATACATAACGAAAAGTCTTGCCATTATTGCTTCTAAGAAGCATTCTGGCTGTATGCATTCCAAGATAGTTTTGTTCATTTTTCTGGCAGTCTAAGGCATAACAATATTCAACACCAACATCAATTATTATCTGGTCTTCTTCATTCATTGTCCAAATTTCACAAGCATATGAGGGGGTTGAAAATACCACGGCTTAGGTCATTAGTATCTTAGTCCTCAAAGTGACAGCTTTTTGCTTTAAAACTTTAGATAGGTCTCTTGAAGAAAATTTGTTTGACTTCTTGACTGCTGCTTCCATGAGTAAGGATTGTGGATCCAAGAAACATGAAATCCTTAATAACTTCAGTCTTTATTTTCTATTTCTCATGATGTTGCTTTTGAGCAGTTTTGAGGATTTTTTTATTTTTATTTACATAGAGGTGTAATTCACACTGAAGGCTGTCGTCTTTGATCTTCAATAGTAAGTGCATCAAATAACCTTTGCTTTTTGCAAGCAAGATTGTGTGGCCTGCATGTATATCGAAAGTTGTTAATGAGCATTCCTCCATTCCTGATAACACATTCTTCTTCATATAGTCTAACTTCTCAGATATTTTTGCTCAGCATACAGATTGAATAAGTAAGGTGAAAAAATAAAATCCTGGCATACAATCCTGCTCAAACGACTGCCTCTTGGTCTATGTACAGTTTCCTTATGAGGACAATTAAGTGTTCTGGAATTTCCATTCTTCGCAATGTCATCCTAAATTTTTATGATCCTCATAGTTGAAAGCCTGTGCATAGTCAATGAAACACAGGTAAACATCTTTCTGCTATTCTCTGTTTTCAGCCAAGATCCGTCTGATATCAATAATGACATCCCTCATTCTGTGTCCTTTTCTGAATCCCATTGAATTTCTGCAAGCTCCCTGTCAATGTATTGCTGCTTTTTTTTTTTTTTTTTTAATGTCAGCAAAGCTTTACTTAAAGTGATAATGATGATATTGCTTGATAATTTATAAACATTTTGTTGGATAACCTCTCTTTGGAATGCACATAAATATGGATCTATTCTAATTGGTAGGTCAGGTAGCTATCATCGAAACCGCTTAACATAGATGAGTGAATTCTTCCAGGACTGATTCTGTTTACCGAAAAATATCAGTTGCTATTCCATCAGTTTCTGAAACCTTGTTTTTTGTCAATGCCTTCAGTATATCTTGGATATCTTCTTTCATTACCATTGGTTTGTGATCATATGCTACCTCAGGAAATGGTTAGACATCAAACAATAATTTTTGAAACCATGATTTTGTGTGTTACTTTCATCTTCCTTTCCTGCCTTCTGCATCATTAAATATTTTGCCCATAGAATCCTTCAGTATTTAAGGTCCAGGC
Organism: Chrysochloris asiatica; assembly: GCF_000296735.1. NCBI lineage: Eukaryota > Metazoa > Chordata > Mammalia > Afrosoricida > Chrysochloridae > Chrysochloris > Chrysochloris asiatica. Next base: position 3,478,576 of record NW_006408719.1, on the reverse strand, counting down.
TTGAAGTATTTCATCAGTTCTTTCAACTTGAGAAATGCTGAGTGTGTTCTTTCCTTTTGGTTTTGTAATGTCAGATGTTTGTACACTTTACTTTTTTTGCATACTTTACTTGGTCTTATTGAGCTTGTTCTTGAAATTTTCTGTTCAACTCTCTTACTTGCTCATTTATTCCATTGGCTTTAGTTTGTCTACCTTTAAGAGCAAATTTCAGAGTATCTTCTGATATCAATTTTTGTCTATTCTTTCTTTCCTGTCTTTTAAATAACCTTTTGTTTTCTTTATGTATATTTTTGATATCATTAAGTTTTCAGTGTGTCAATTCTTGAGATGGTCTGTAAATTCAAGTAGGATATATCAATATTGTATTTTGGTTACCATTTACCTGTTTTAATTTCTGTCATCTTCAATGTGAACTATGAGCAATCGATGATCTGTCCCACAGTTGGCCCCTTGCCTTCTTTTGGCTGATGATATTGAGCTTCTCCAATTTTTCTTTCACTGATATGGTCATTTCATTCTTCTGTACACCAGCTGGTAGAGGTCCATTTGTAGAGTCATTGTTTATGTTGTTGAAACAAAGGTATTTGCAATTAATTAATGGGTGATCTTGCAAAGTTCTATCATGCGATCTCCTGTGTTTTTCTATCAGCAAGACCATTTTTAACAACTACTAATGAATTTTTCCTCTTTGTATTCCAATCATAATTATCAATATCTATTGAACGCGACAGCGAGATCTTGGAGCAGCAAGATTCAGAGTCCTGGTGTGGTGCTGTGGGTTAATGTGCCAGACTCCAAGGCTGTTTAACTGCAAGGAACGGAGAGCCTCATCTCTCTCACGTGGAGGGCCTGGTGGATTCGAGCTGCTGACCATGGGGTTTGCAGCCAGATTTTTAACCACTACATTACCAGGCCTTCCACCTTAAAGATGGTGGATTGGGTAGACGTGTAGTGAGGAGCTCAGTCAACAACAACACGGAATACCAGGCCAAGAGGGCTCATGAGATGGTGTTGGAACTCTGGAACAAATATAAAGGTATGTTTGGAGGATCGGAGGGTTTATAGCTGGGGAATTTGCAGGAGAATCCATAAATCCATTATTTTCTGGATCAAGACACTCAGCTGTTCCAGGAACAGCCATCTTAGGAGAGCTTATCTTTATTTTATCCAGATTGATAGGATTAGGAGAGAACATCTTGATTGTATCTTGATTATATCAAGATTGATATCGAAATTTAAAGAGACAGTATAGACATAAAACCAAACGGCCACCACTGGTCTGTCTGTTGTGCTATGGTGGTTTGAGTTGCTTTGATTCTGAGTGCTCTGCCACTGGTATTTTAAATAACCAGCAGGGTCACCCATGGTGGACAGGTTTCAGATGAGCTTCAAAACAAAGACAGACTAGGAAGAAAGAGTGACAAACTACTTCTGAATCGCTAGTCACTGAAAACTATGAACAGCAGAGAAACACTGTCAGATACAGGACTGGAAGGTGGGAAGGCACTCAGAATGTGACTGGGGAAAAAATGCCTCCTCAAAGTAGAGTTGACCATGATGATGTGAATAGAGTAAATCTCGGGGGAGAAAAGCTCACAGAACCTTCATTTGCAGATGGGCCACAAATCAAAATGAAGAGAAACAGCTGTAAACATCCATTGAAAATTGGAACATGGAATGCACGAAGTATGAATCTGGGAAAATTGGAAGTTGTCAAGAATGAAATGGAACGAATCAACATCTATATCTTAGGCATTAGTGAGCTGAAATGGACTGGTATAGGCCATTTTGAATCTGATAACCACATGGTTTACTATGCAGGGAATGACAAATTGAAGAGGAATGGTGTTGCATTCATCGTCAAAAAGAACATATCCAGATCAGTCATGAGGTATAATGCTATAAGTGATAGGATAATATCCATGCGCCTA
>NW_006408719.1:3456153-3469436 GCF_000296735.1 Chrysochloris asiatica | reverse complement strand
GTAAATCCTTACGGGAGTAGAAAGCCTCATCTTTCTCCCGCGGAGCTGCTGGTAGTTTCGAACCGCTGACCTTAAGGTTCGCAGCCCGATTCGTAACCACTACGCTACCAGAGGTGGGGGGATACAAAGACAAGAAGAGTGACTGGATTATAAACTTTCAAGAGGAAGCCTAAATTCCAGAGGGCATGGAGGAAGCTACACTCTCCACTGAGTAGTATCCAATCTGTATGGACAGGGCTGATGAAAGGAGATGGGGATAGGACTCATGTAGTACAATAGTGAATAATTGCTATCAGGACTGTGAGGTTTGAAAATGTAAAGGTAGATGTTTTGTAGCAAAAGGAAGGGAGTGGTTGACTTTGAAGTACAGGAGCGGAGGTCCCTGGAACCATCAAGGGAGAAGAGCGGAGTGTGGAACCCTACCCAGAGAAACAGTGACACCACAGATGGAGGCAGAGACGATGATGTGGAGAGATGGAGCAGCTGGGGCCTCTAGACCCAGAGAGGGAGAGGGGTTGTGTGCTGACAACCGAGGGGCAGGCTTGCGGAGTATACACTTTGGTTGTTTGATGATGCATGGAGGGGACTGTAATCATGGCAATGAAATGATATACAGTAGGCTGAATGTAAAGCTAATGATCTCCCATGTAAACTATCACATAATCCACAATAAAACATTAAAAAAAAAAAAAAGGAAGATCCTCAGTGAGATGATTGGCAATGGACTCAAGCGTGGCAATAATTGTGAGGTTGGCTCAGGACAGGGCAGTGTTTCGTTTGGTTGTGCATAGGGTCTCTATAAGTAGGCACCGACTCGATGGCACTTAACAACAACAATAAAATTATGATGCAAGTGTCAGGAATAAAAGAGTAAATAAAACAGACTGTGACAAAGTCTGCTTCTTCCATAAGAATTCTCTTAAGGGAAAATTTAAATCTCTGGGATTTTCATAATCAATTACACCATATATTGATATAACACTTATCGTTATTTCATGGAAATTTATCTTAGGTCCTCAAACACATGGCATAAGCTCTTTCAAAGCAAAAACTATATAGGATCTGTATCTTGTATAGCAAAGTCTCATCTTTGTTAGTAAGGTTTTTGCTTCAATAACATTTTGGAAATGAGAACCTAAGTTATAATTCAGTGAGGGATAATTCAACCCTCCCTTCCTGCCATGAGACTTATTGGTAATTTCTGAAACTATTTTTGGTTGCCACAATTAGGGGTGCTATTGCCATCTACTGGCAGAAGCCAAGGATGCTGCTGGTGGTGGTGATGGTGGTGTACCATTGAGTCAGTTCTGATTCATTGTGGCACTGCTTAGAGTTTCCAAGGCTGTATATAAATCTTTATGGGAGCAGAAAGCCTCATCTTTCTCCTGTGAAATGGCTCATAGTTTCAAACTGCTGACCTTGAAGTTAGCAGCCCTACTCATAAACACCAGAGCTCCTTAGGATGCTGCTAATCATCTTAAAATGCAAATGCAAGTCCCAAATGAAATATATATATCAAGGCAATGTTATTAGTAGTGCCAAAGTTAAGAGATTCTGGGTTCAACAAACGAAATTTAACATGGAGAACAAGTCACAAGGTTTGAGAAAAGCTTAAAGGCAAACAGGAGATGGTGAGGCAATCCATTAACAATAGCACAAAACTTCTACCACACCTAAGGCTAAAGGTAAAAGTAGAGAAGGTGGTGTTATAGAGTACAAGAGCTGAGACACTTGGTAGAGCTGCAACACAATGGAGATGCAGTCAGTGTCATGACCAACTCCAGAAATAGGGATATGGGGAATAACTTGGCTCTTTCCCTCCTCACATCCTTCAGTCTTAGAACCTATGCCTACCATTGGTCAAATCTAATGGGAATCCAGTTGGCAATGGAGACCAGGAAAGTAGAAGCCAACCCCTTGCCAATACACAGTGGATTAAGGAAAGGATGAAGAAATGCATCTTCAAGTACATAGGAAAATGAATCATACAGTAGTCTCAAAAGTGAACCTAGGCATTAAACAGATCTAGGTTTGAATTCCAGCCCCATCTCTTACTGTTGCTGTTGTTAAGTGACATTGAGTTGGATCTGACTCATAGTAACCCGGTAGGGTTTCCATGGAGAGGCTGGTGGGTTAAAACCATGAACCTTGCTTTATCCTACAGCGCCACATCATCATTTACTAATTGTTAGTAAATTTTCTTATGGGTCCCAATTTTTCATCTGTAAAATGAAAATTGCAGTATCTAACAAAATTATTGTGAGAATTGATATAATATACATAAAGTACGGTATCACAATGGGTGGCATGTAAGTTTTCTGTAAATGGTTTCTATACACTTTTCTCCCTAAGAGTCTCTACAAGGAAAAATCCTCGTTCTTGTTATTAAAGTATTTAACACAGTGTCTGGCACAAAGCAGGTACACAATAGAAGTAATACCTTTTTCATTAATATTTATTTGAATTGTTTAATGTCACCTCTTTCCCCTTATTTCCATTTTCACACTTCTCAGTCTTAGTTGACTTATTTTTTTTAATGTTTTATTGTGAATTATGTGATAGTTTACATGGGAGAACATTAGTTTTACATTCATCTTATAGTATATCGTTTCATTGTCATGGTTACAATCCCCCCCATGCATCATCAACCAATCAAAGGATATACACTACAAGCCTGCCCCCCGGTAATCAGCACACAGCCCCTCTCCCTCTCTGTGTCTAAAGTCCTCAGCTGCTCCATCTCTCCACGTCTTCATCTCTGCCTCCATCTCAGGCATCACTGCTTCTCTGGGTCGTGTCCTGCTCTCTGCTCTTCTTCGTTGATGGCCCCAGGGACCTCCACTCCTAGATTGAAAAGTCAATCACTCCTGTCCTTGCTACAAAACGAGTTGACTTATATTTGCAACATATTCTATTCCCCTGCTTATGGATTCAGTACTTTTAGATTAAGAGATGCTGAGAGTGGTCTTCTTTTTTGCTTTGTAACTTCAGGTCTTTACACATTTCATTATAATACTGTACTTTTATTTCTCAAGCTGCCCTTTAAAATTTTCCATTCAGCTCTTTCACTACAACATTAATTCCAGTTGCTTCAAGAACAAGTTTCAAAGCCTCTTGTGACATACATTTTGGTCTTTCTTTCTTTACAGTCTTTCAAATTATCTTTTACTTTCTTCATATATGATGTTCTTAATTTCATCTCACAATTCTTCTAGTCGTCTATCATTAGCATCTAATGCACCAAAGTTGTTCTTGAGATGATCTTAAATTCACATGGGACATACGCAGGATCATATTTTGGCTCTTGTGGACTTGTTTTAATTTTCTTCAGTTTCAGCCTGAACTCACATATGAGCAACTGATGGACTGTTCCACAGTCTTGTTTTGGCTAATGATATTGAGCTTTTTTACTGTCTCTTCCCACAGATGTAGTCAGTTTGTTTCCTGTGTATTCTATCTGGTGAGGTTCACAGGTAGAGTTTTGTTTATTTTGTTGAAAAAAAAAGATATTTGCAAAGAATAAATCATTATTGTTGTTGTTAAGTGCTATCAAGTCAGTTCTGACTCATAGCGACACTGTAATTTCCAAAGAGTGGCTAGTGAGTTTGAACCACAGACCTTGTGGTCCAGTGCTTTATTCCACAGTGCTAAGCCAGGGCTCCAAATAAGTCATTAGTCTTAAAAAATTTGATCATTCAATCTCTGGCATCATTTCTATCACTAAGGCCATATTTCCAACTATTGAATCTTCCGCTTTGTATTCAACTTTTGTGTTCCAATCACCAGTTATGATCAATGCATCTTAATTGCATGCTAGATCTATTTCAGACTGAAGAAGCTGGTTGTTGTTTTTAAGTGTTGTCGAGTCAGTTCCAACTAATAGTGACTCTGTTTAGGGTTTCCAGGGAGCAGCTAGTGAGTTTAAACTGCTGACCTTGTGGTTCAAACCAACTTTGCGGTCCAGTACTTTATCCTACAGCACCACACCAGAACTCCTGATGAAGCTGTAGAATTCTTCAATTTCATCATCATTGGCTTTAGTGGTTGGTGGGCAAACTTGAATAATAGTTGTATTAACTGACCTTCTATGTCCTATAACAGAAGCATTGTACTTCAAGATAAATCTTGAAATGTTCTTTTTGATAATGAATGCAACACCATTCCTTTTCATTTTGTTGTTCCTAGCATAGTAAACTATATGATTGTCTGATTAAAAAATGCCAATACCTGTCCATTTCAGCAAAGGTGTCAGTTTGAAGACTAAAGTGTACTTGATCCAACCATGGTATTTTCAATAACCTCATATGCATGTGAAAGTTGGACAGTGAATAAGGAAGATCATAGTAAAATTTATGCATTTTGAGTTATGGTGTTAGAGAAGAATATTAAAAATACCATGGACTGCCAAAAGAACAAACAAGTCTGTGTTAGAAGTACAGTGAGAATGGAAGCCAGAATGGCCAGACTTTGTCACTCATACTTCAGACATGTTGTCAGGAGGGACCAATCACTGGAGAAGGATATCATATTTGGTAAAGTTATTGTTAAATGCCGTCAAGTTGATTCTGACTCATAGTGACCCTGTATGGGGTTTCCAAGGAGCTTCTAGTGAGCGTGAACAACTGACCTTGCAGTTCAAATGCCTTTGCAACCTAGCGCATTAACCCATAGCACCATATTTTTCTTCATATAATACAGCTTCTCCAATTTTGTGCTCAGAATACAAATTAAAGACCCACAATGAGATGGACTGTCACAGGGGTGGAGGCAATGGACTCAGGTGTAGCAATGATTGTGAGGTTGGCCCAGGAATGGGCAGTTTTTCATTCTGTTGTGTATAGTGTCACGATGAGTCAGTACCAACTCAATGGCACCTAACAACAACAACTATGCTTACAATCCTCAGTGAAGCTCCCTCTGCTACTATGACAGTGCACTGTCCTGTATCCTGTTCTATATTGTTGTTGTTGTTCTTAAGTATCATCGAGGCAGTTCTGATTCATAACTATCCTGTATAGAGTTTCTGAGGACCGTCTGGAGAGTGTGAACTACCGACCTTGTGGTTCAAACCAACATTGCAATCCAGTGCTTATCCTACAGTGCCACACCAGAACTTACCCCTCTATAAATATTCTTTCTGAATATCCTTTCTGCCCTGAAGAATCTGCTAAAGACTTAAACCCAAAGGGTCCAAAACCATTGTCCAAAGGCCATTCATAAAATGACTTTTAATATGTCCCCCACGGAATCACAGTAGGTACCAGATAATATCCAAACACTCTTATTATTTATTTTACTCCCTGGACTTGCACATAATTACATGGCATTGTTCAACACTTTCCAAAATTATGCAAGGACCCTTATAAAATTAAATAAAGAATGTAAAGTACTTATTGAAGCTAATCAGTTCAGGTTGCCTAGTTTATATAAATTAGTGCAAATGTTTGTTGGCCTTGGGGAAGTCAAATTATGGTTAGAATATGCAGAATTGAATCATTTCCCAAGATACTTTAGCACTGCTGTTGTTGTTGTTGTTAGGTACGATTGAGTCCATTCCATCTCATAGTGAGTACAACAGAACGAAACCCTGGTCTTGTGCCAGCCCATCACTATTCCAATATGTCAATTCATCTCCTTGGGGGTCTTCCTCTTTTTCACAGAATCTCCACTTAACCAACCATGATGTCCTTCTACAGGGACTGGTCCTTCCTGAAGCTATATCCAAAGTATGAGACACAATGTCTCATCATCCTGGCTTCCAAGAAACTTTATAGTAATATTTCCACCAATACAAATGTGTTTGTTCTTCTGGCATTCCATGGTACTTTTAATATCTTTGTCTAACACACTAACGCTAACATATGGAACTTATAATATTCTTATCTAGCAACATAATTCTAATACATCAATGCTTCTACAATTTTCCTTGCTCATTGTCCAACTTTAATATGAATATGAGGCTATTGAAAATACTATGGCTTGGGTCAGGCACACCTTAGTCTTCAAACTGACATCTTTGCTCTTAAACACTTTAAAGAGGTCTTGTACATCCTATTTGCCTAGTAAAGTACATCATTTGATTTCTTCACTGCTGCTTGCATAAGTGTTGATCGCATATCCAAGCAAAATGATGTCTTTGACAACATCAATCTTTTCTCCATTTATCATGGTGCTATTTATTGGTCCAGGGGTAAGGAATTGTGTTTTCTTTATATTGAGGTGACACCCATAATGAAGACTGTGTTATTCTATCTTCATCAGTAAGTATTTTAAGTACTTTAATCAGGCAAGGTTGTATGATCTGCATATAACAAGTGGTTCCTGATGCCTCCGTTCTTCTTAATATATCCTTTGACTATTTGTTCCGCATACAGTTTAAATAAATATGGTGAAAGAATACAACCTTGGTACATATCTTTCCTGATTTTAAACCATTCAGAGGCCCCTTATCCTGTTGTAACTACTGCCTCTTGGTCTATATAGAGGATCCTCATGAGAACAATTAACTGTTTCAGAATATTCATTCTCCAAAATGTCCTCAATAGTTTGTCATGATCCACACAGTTGAAGGAATTTGTATAGTCAATGAAGCAGAGGTAGACATTTTCCTGGTGTTCTCAACCTTCAGTCAAGATCCATCTGACATCAGCAATAATAGTCCTAGGTCTATGTCTTCATCTGAATCCACCTTGAAACACTGGTAATTTCCTGTCAATGTACTGTCACAGCCATTTTTGGATTATCTTTAGCAAAATTTTACTTGCACGTAATATTAATAATACTGTCCAATGTCTTCTGCATTCTGTAGGGTCACTTCTCTTTGGAATGTGCACAGAAATGGATCTCTTCCAATCTGTTGGCCAGGCAACTGTCTTCCAAATTTCTTGGCATAGAAGAGTGAGTGTCTCCAGTGCTCCATCATTTTGTTCCACAATTCCAATTTGTATTCCATCAATTCCTGGAGTCTTGTTCTTTGCCAATGCCTTCAGTACACCTTGGACTTCTTCCTTCAGTACTTACTGTTGACTCTTGATCATATGCTACCTTGAGAAATAGTTGAACGTCAACCACTTCTTTTTGGTACAGTGATTCTGTGTATTCTCCCATCTTCTTAGGATGCTTTCTGCATCATTCAATATTTTCCCCCCATAGGATCATTCAATACTGCAAGTCAAGGCTTGAATTTTTTCTTCGGTACTTTCAGCTTGAGAAATGTTGATCATACTTTTCACTTTTGGTTTTCTGACTCCAGGACTTTGCACATTTTGTTATAATATTTTACTTTGTCTTACAGAGCTGCCATTTGAATTTTCTGTTCAGTTCATTTAACTCCTCTTTATTTCATTTGTTTATCTCTATGCTGGAGAGCAAGTTTCAGAGTCTCCTCTGACATCCATTTTTTTTTTTTTTAAGTTTTTATTGTGAATTATGTGTTAGTTTACATGAGTGAACATTATCTTTACATTCATCCTATTGTACTTTGTTTCATTTCAATTATCACAATCCCCTGCATGCATCATCAAACACCCAAAGGGAACACCCCACACTCCTGCCCACCAGCCACCAACACACAACTCTTTCCCTCCCAGAGTCCAGAGTCCCCAGCCTCTCCTTATGTCCACGTCATTGCCTCTGCCTCCATCCCTAGTGTCACTGCCTCTCCGGAAACGGTCTCGCACTTCGGTTTTCTCCCTTGATGGTTCCAGGGAGCTCCGCTCCTGGACTGCAAAATCTGCCACTGCCCTCCTTTTGTTACCAAACATTTACATTTACCTTTCCAACACTCACTGTCAGAACTGATAGCAATCATTCCCTATTGAACAACAGGAGTCCTTTCCCCCTCACCTTTTATAAACCCCATCCAGACAGGCTGGAAACAATTCAGTGGAGATTCTCCCTTTCCCTGTATCCTCTGGAGCTAGGTTCCCTATTGAAAGCTTGTAAGCCTTTATAGTCTTACTTATTGCCTTTATAGTCCCCCCATTTTGGGTAGCCAATGTCTAAGTTCCCCCTCTCTGTAGACCCTTTTTACCAAGGGGGTAGGAATGATCCTCACTGTAGAGATTTCTCCGCCCCTTTGTCATACTGCATCCACAAGCATAGATTAAGATCATCCACTTATAGTGGGTTACTCCTTTCCCCCCTCCCCCTTCTTTCTTACTCTAGTCGTGTTCTGATCATCCAGCCATTGATGCCAGGTCAAATGGGTACTATCTGCAAGTGTGGGTGTTCTTGTGCATTCCCCCTCACTTTATATCAGCTGGATGCTTCACACTCCATTCTAGTTCTCTGGGGCCATGTCCCTGCCCCTGGGCCCAGGAGTCCCCGGGTCTCGTCATACTGCTGGTTAACCAGGTCTCAATCCAGGTTAACAGAAGTCTATTGAATGTGGTCGGACTTAGTTCACAACTTCATTGCTGTTTTTCCACCTCTTCCCCTTATCAGCGACCATCGTGGTCAGCAGCAGTGTATTCCATCTGAGTTTCAGTCTTGGAAGGGGGTTTGCCTGGAGGGGACCTAGCCACTTGCCTTGATGGCTCCCTGAGGGAAAACTTGCTTGTTACTATAGTAGTTAATTGGACTGCTGTTATTGTTGTTTGTTTGTTTTTCTCTGCTGGTCTTTCTTTCAAGAAGTATCTTCTGGTCTTCTAGCTGCTCCAGACTGATCTGCTTGTCCTTTCACATGGGAATGTCCCACTTCAGAAGATTCTGGATGAGGATCAGTATTCCACCTATGGTCTTGTGCAATGCAAAGGCTCTGCAGGGAGCCTACTATACTGGGAAAGTTCTAGCCCCATTTTAGTTATTCCAATCAGTTATAGGCTGAAGACGGACTTACAAACTTTCTCTGGTGATGTTTCTGGCTATTCCTCTCTCTCCCCCTTCAAGTGTCTATTTTACAATAGTAGGCAAGGGAAACCAAGATTCAACAGACAGTCATGCATCTTAACGTCATTTCCCCACTTTTACCCATTCAAACCATGCCTCAATCTTTGTATCAACGAGCCCTGTGTTCCACATTTGTGCTTAGATTTTTACCTCTGTCCCATTTAGCCCATGTAAACCTGCCTAGCTATTCTCCGATCTGCTTTATTTTTCCTTTCACCTTCCCCTTTTAGTGTATTGTCCCCCTCCCCAGCACCAAATTGTCCGGTGGCTATTCTATACCCTGAGTTTCATTATACTGTGCCTATTCCCTACCCTGTGCTCCACCTTCCCCTCCCTCCCCCTCACTCCACCGCATACACCCCAGTAACCAACAACAAAAATAAATAATAAAAATTAAATATAATTTTCCCCCTTTTATTGTGGGTGCTTTTTCTTAATCTTTTACAATAATGGCTCTATGCCGTATTTCTCCTTTTGTGACTGACTGAAATCACTCAGCATAATGTCCTCAAGATTCATCCATGCTATGCGGCGACTTGCTGCTTCCTTGTTATTCTTCAGGGTAGCATAGTATTCCATTGTGTGTATGTACCAAAATTTGTTTATCCATTTTTCCATGGATGGGCACTTAGGCTGTCTCCACCTTTTTGCTATTGTAAATAGTGCTGCTATGAACATTGGCGTGCATATATCTACTCACGTGATAGCTTGCATTTCTTGTGGGTAAATACCAAGTAGAGGAATTGCTGGATCATAAGGTATCTCGATTTCCAACCTTCCAAGGAAGTGCCATATGGTTTTCCAGAGTGGTTGGACCATTTTGTAAGCCCACCAGCAATGTAGGGGGTCCCAGTCCCTCCACATCCTTGCCAACACTTATTGTCCTCTACTTTTTTTTTTATCTTTGCTATTATTGCTGGTGTGAGATGATATCTCATTGTTGTTTTGATTTGCATCTCTAATGGATAGTGCATCTCTAATGGATAGTGATTGTGAACATTTCTTCATAGGTTTGTTGGCTGCCTGGACCTCGTTCTTGGTGAAGTGTCTATTCATGTCCTGTGCCCATTTTTTAATAGTGTTTTTTGTCCTTTTCTTGTAGAGGTGTTGTATAAGTTCCTATATATTTTGGAAATTAGTCCCTTGTCTGATGTGTCATTGCAAAAGATATTTTCCATTATTTGGGCTCACTTTTTACTCTTTTGATGAAGTCTTTTGATTCACATAAGTTTTTAATTTTTAGTACTTCCCATTAACCTAATTTGTCTATTGCTGCTTGTGCAAGTTTCAAAATGTTTGGTAGTCTGTGTATGCCCTGTATTACAGCACTCACATTTTTCCCTGTTTTTTCATTGATGACCTTTGTAATTCTAGGATTCACATTTAGGTCTTTAATCCATGATGCGTTGGGTTTTGTATAAGGCCTGAGGTAAAGGTCTTGTTTCAGTCTTTGCATATCGCTTTCCAATTCTGCCAGCACCATCTGTTGAAGAGACCATCTCCAAAGTACTTAGGTACTTTGTCAAAGATCAGTTGGCTGTATGTGGATTGGTTAAGTTCTGGATCCTCAATTCCGTTCCATTGATCAATGTATTTTTCATTATACCAGTACCAGGCTGTCATGATCACTGTAGCCGTGTACTTAATTTTGAAATCAAGGTTTCCCACCCTGTTCTTCTTCTTAACCAGTATATTGCTTATGCCGAGTCTCTTCCCTTTCCATATAAAGTTTGTAATTGTTTTTCCATCTCTTTGAAGAATGTCATTGGAATCTGGGTTGGTATTGCATTATATGTGTAAGTTGCTTTGGGCAGGATTCACATTTTCACAATGTAAGTCTTCCTATCCTGGGAGTATGGTATATTCTTCCATTTTTGTAGGTCTCTTTTGGTTTCTTATAGTAGTGTTCTGTAGTTTTCTTTGTATAGGTCCTTTGTTTCTCTGGCTACATTTATTCCTAGGCATTTCAAACTTTGGGTGACTATTGTAAATGGTATTGTTTTCCTAATGTCCTTTTCAGCACTGTCATTATTAGTATAGAGGAATCCAACTGATTTTGGATGTTGATCTTATACCCTCCACGTTGCTGAATCCTCCAATGAGGTCTAGTAGCATTTTTACTGAGTCTTAGGGGTTTTCTATATACAGGATCATATCATCTGCAAATAGAGAGAATTTTACTTCCTCTTTGCCAATTCGGATGCCTTTGATTTCCCTATCTTGCCATATAGCTCTGGCTAAGACTTGGAGCACCATACTGAACAGGAGTGGTGACAAAGGCATCCTTGTCCATGTTCGCAGAGGGAAGGCTTTCAGTTTCTCTCCATTGAGAGTAATGTAAGCTATTGTTTTGTATATATGCTCTTGATTATGTTGAGGAATTTGCCTTCAATTCCTACTTTGTTGAGTGACAATGCCCATGTGGTTTCTAACACATTTGTGTCTTCTCCCTCTTTTCTTTTGTTAGCTTTGACAATGGTTCATCAATTTTATTAATCCTTTCAAAGAAACAGCTTCTTGTCTTGTTGATTCTTTCTATAGTTTTTCTGTTTTCTATCTCATTTATTTCTGCTCTGATATTTATTATTTCGTGTCTCTTGGTGAGTGTAGGTCCACTCGGTTTGTATGTTTCTAGTTGCTGAAGTTGTTGTGTTAATGAGTTCATTTTGATTCTTTCTTGTTTTTGGATGTGCGCAGTTATTGCAATAAATTGTCCTCTCGGCACTGCTTTTGCCATGTCTCAAAGATTGGTATGTCGTGTTTTCGGTCTCATTTGTTTCTAGGAACTTTCAGAATTCACCTTTAATTTCTTCTGTTATCCAGTCGCTCTTCAGCAGGGTGTGATTCAGTCTCTATGTATTAAACTTTATTTCCTTGGTCTTCTTATTGTTAATTTCTAATTTTATGGCATTGTGGTCTGGATGCTTTGTAGTATTTTGATGTTTGTAAATGTATGGAGGCTTGCTTTGTGACCTAACACGTGGTCAATTCTGGAGAATGTTCCATGTGAACTGGAAAAGAATGTATATTGTGCTGTTGTTGGGTTGAATGCTCTGTACACATCTATGAGGTTAAGTTGGTTGATTGTGCTGTTTAGTTCCTCTGTAGTTTTGACGGGTTTCTTTCTAGTTGTTTTATCCCTTCTCTAAAGTGGCGTATTAAAACCCCCCACTATTATTGTAGATTTATCTATTTCTTTCTTCAATTCTAGTAGTGTTTGCTTTATATCTTGGTGTTCTTTCATTTGGAGCGTAGATGTTAATTATGGTTTTGTCATCTTGCTCAATTGACACTTCTTTATTTCTTATCTTGGTTTTTGCCTTAAAGTTTATTTTATCAGAGATTAGTATTGTCACTCCTGTTTCTTTTTTTGTTTGTTTTTTTTAATGTTTTATTGTGAATTATATGATAGCTTACATGAGCTATTAGCATGATATATTTTTTTCCCATCCTTTAACTTTTAGTCTGTTTTTGTCTTTGTGTGTAAGGTGTGTCTCTTGCAGGAAGCATATTGAAGTGTCTTGTTTTCTTTACTCTCTGTCTCTTCACTGGTGTATTTAATCCATTGACAGCCAGTGTATTTTTCAATAGGTATGGATTAACAGCCATTATTATGTTAATTTTGTGGTGCTGTTTGTTGCTTTGTTCTGCACGCCTTCTTGTGCTGCATTCATGTTTTTTGTGCTATTTTTTGTTGGTTTCCTCATTGTTTCAATGTTTCCCAATCTTCATTTTCATAGTAAGTTGTGAAGTATTACTTTTCTTTGGAGTTACCCTATAATCTGTTAAGTTTTCCCTGCATTTTAGACTGTCTATTGTATCCTGCCATCTACTCGACCTTCTCACCACCTGGATCTCTGTGCCTATATTTTTCCCTTCTTTGACACTGTTAATATTTTGATCTTTGGTTGGCATCATAGGTCCTCTGAATTCATTGTTGCAGTTTTATTCCATTCTGATTCTGCTATCCATCAACTAAGTTACAGATGGTGTTGCCACATCTGTCAATCTCTGGTTGTGGTCTATTCTTGCTGGTTTTCATTCCAAGGAACTCCCTTTGGATGTTTTGAAGCACTGGATTGGCTTTGACAAAATCTATTAGCTTCTGTTTATCCGGAAATGTTTTGACTGCACCATAATATTTGATTGACTGTTTTGCTGGATAGACAATTCTTGGTTGTCAGTTTTTTTTTTTCTTTTATGGCTTTATATGTGTCTTCCCATTGCCTTCTTGCCTGCATGGTTTCTGCTGAGAAGTCAGAGCTTAATCAGATTTGCCTGCCTTTGTGGGTAATACTTCTCTTTCCACTGGTTGCTTTTAGGATTCTCTCCTTGTCTTTGATTTTGGAAAGTTTGATTATGATACGTCTCAGTGATTTTCTTTTTTTTTTTTT
>NW_006408719.1:3450719-3451451 GCF_000296735.1 Chrysochloris asiatica | reverse complement strand
AAGGATTAAGTAATAGTAGTAGCAACCTCCATAAACCGCCCATGGGCATGATCATCTTGATCCTGACGCTCTCCCTGGGGGTCCTGTTGTACACGGTGTCTATGTGCACTTTGCTGACCCTCTTAACACTTTTCTGTCTGTCTCTTCACCACCAAAAATTTAATATAGAAATAAGTATTAGCTCATAGGATACCGCAAGTCGCTGCCCTAGGCCACGGGGGCCCAAATTAAAGTTTAAACCAATAATTGTTTGTCTTCGCCTTTAACTCAGGAAGAATGGTTGGCTAAGAATATGAGCACAGGATAATTTTCTAAGCACAAGATAATTTTCTAAGATCTGAATTACGCATGAGATTCTGTTAAATCACTTTGTACCCTCTTCGAATAATTAATCACATTAAACCTGTACCTCCTGCCTTGATTTCCCTAATCTGAAAACAAATAAAAGACTGAGGCAAAGCTAGTCCTGTATGCTACCTTGCTTGACAGCTTGCATCAAACTTGTGAGTCTGTCTTTTTTGTGTCTAATCTATTTCTTTCACCTACCAGATCTCCCATTCACGTTATAACCCCACGCTTCGTCGAGGCACTCCTTTGTTGAGGTGGGACCCCCAACATAGGACCCCCGACAGCTAGGATTTTGTTGAGAATGTTTGCATCTATGTTCATGAGGGATATTGGTCTATAGTTTTCTTTCTTAGTAATGTCCTTCCCTGGTTTTGGTATGAGGGT
>NW_006408719.1:3444056-3449054 GCF_000296735.1 Chrysochloris asiatica | reverse complement strand
CTGATTGCTCCTGTAGCACTTTTCTGACTTCCTTATTTTTCTCAACTCCATTGTAAAGTGTTTTGAGACATTTTATAATCATTTTTCTTAATTCTTTCTCAGGTATCTCCAAGGCCTGCCCTCCTTCCAGCATGGAGAGAAGGTCTACTTCTGGTTCATTTGTCTCGGCTATTTTATCTTTTTTGTGGACATTTGCCGATATGGTCATCTGCTTTTGCTTCTTGGACATGTTTAATGTTTATCTGTGGCCCTAGTAATTAATTATGTGTTTTGGTAATTTTTTAGGTTTTCTGATTACCTCCAGGAAGGTGTGACCAGGATGTGGTCTTCCCTTTTCCCTCTCCTTATTGCTTAACTCAGAGTAACTTTTTTTGAGCCTCAGTTGGGCCTGGGCCATGGCGCTGGGCCATTTGGGCCTCGGGCGGGTGAGTTGAGACTAGGGCGGGCAGTTTGGTCCTCTGGGGGCCTGGGCATCAGCAACCGGGCTGTAGGAGGGTTGCGCCTCGGATGGGTGGTTTGGGCCTTGGGCAGGCGGTTTGGGCCTCCGGGGCCTGGGTATCAGCAGCTGGGCATCAGGTGGCCTGGACCTTAGGGGGCAGGTTGGGCGGATTGGGCCTCGGGGGGCCTGTGCCTCGGGGACTGGGCTGAGGGCGGGTTGGGTCTCATGGGTACTGGGCCTTGGCAACCAGGCTATGCGGTGAATTTTGGCCTCAGGGGCACTGGTCCTCAGCGACCTGCCTACGCGGCGGTCGCGGGTAGTCGATTTTGGCCTTGGTTGGGCCTGGGCCTTTGTGACCAGTCTGTGGGCAGGTTGGGCCTCAGGGCAGGCCTTGGCCTCAGTGGCAGTGTCTGGGCCTTGAGAGGGCCTTGGCCTCAGTGGGTGGGCCTCTGCCTTGGGCGTTCCTGAGCCCCGGCGGCTTGGCAGAGGGCTGGTCTAGGCCGGGGCATTAGAGGGCTGCTGTTAGTGGCTGTAGGGAGGTATTGTCCGTATCTGATGACGTAAAAAATGCCATTCTCAGTCTCTGTACAGTGGGTACCCCGAATTTCCTGATATCTGCGCCGATATCCCTCTCGATTTGTTTGGCTTTGTTAGTTTATGCTTCCTTTTCTCTGGAAATGCAGCTTTCTACGTGGGGTTGCTCTAGCTCTGCACTCCAAGGTCTGCAGGCGTAGAGGCACTCGCCGGCATGGGCACGGAAGCAGGAGGCGCGTGCAGTTAGGCAAAAGCTTAAAATGCCTGTAATTCCTCAGCAATTTGTTCTTTTAAAAAAACGAGTCCAGAATGTTGAAATATAAGATCTTATGTTTGTTCAAAGGCTGTCTGTCTGCTAGACAGAAGTTTCTTATGTGCGATTCTGCCCCTTTTTCCTGGAGAGCTACCTGAGCTGCCTGGTCCGGGAAGCGCCACACCAACCTCTCTCTGATTTTCTTTTGGGGTCTATCCTTCCTGGAGATCTTTCACTTCTTGAATGTTTATCTTCTTGTCTTTCGAGATATTAGGAAAACTTTCTTCCAGAAGCTCTTCAACAATCTCTTCTGTGGACGTCTGTGATTCTTTCTGCTCCAGAATGCCAATAATTCTTAAGTTACTCCTCTTCATGTTATACAGCATGAATCTTAGACTCTCTTCAAATTTTTTAATCATTTTTCCTGCTTGCTCTTCTATCTTAGCCGTATTGAGAGATATGTCTTCCAGCTTGCTGGTTCTGGCTTCCATCTCTTCCATTATGCTCCTTTGCCCTTTCAGTGTATTGTCCATTTATGATATTTTATTATTAATCATCTGGACTTCTTTTTGCAGGTTTTGGATTATTTCCAATGCTGCATCTATCTTGTTTGATTGCTTCTGTAGTACTTTCCTGACTTCTTTCTTATTTTCCTCCACCTTTTTTGGAGCATTTGAATTTGTTTCCATATTATTCTGAATTCCTTCTCAGGCATATCCAGAGCCTGCTTTTCTACTGGAAGTCTGTGTCACTTCCAGCTCATTTGTCTCAGTTACCTTTTTCTGGTTTTGGACATATGGTGAGATCTTTAATTGTGTGTTCTTAGACATTTTCAACAGTTATGTGAGTTTTAAATGTTTAAATGGATGTATGTTGCTTTGTTGTTAAGATTTTTGATCATCTCCTGGTGGATATGATCTGGATATAGGCTTCCTTTTTCACATGCAATTCCTAGCAGCTGGTTTTGGCTCTTGTCCAGATAGTGGTGTACTACAGAGTATGCTTTTAGCTTGGCTATATGGACACAGTTCTTGTCTCTTTTTGAGTAAGGTAGAGGGATAAAGCTCCAACCCCTAGAAGAGTGAGGCCAAAAGGACCAAAGACAGAAACAATATAAAAGCAGAGACAGAAACCACCAATCAAAAACAAAAATAAAATTGTGATTGCCACTGTCCACTGGCCTTTGATGTGCAAAGAGTCCTACCAAGGTAAACTTTAGGGCTGGTTCCCAGGGTCAAAACGTCATAAGAAGCAGCCTATGGGTTTCCTCTCTATGCTGTTGGAAAACTGTGGGTGCAATGCTGAACCCTTTTGGGGGTGTGCTCTCGCCCACCTGAAGGCATCTGGGCTGTGCAGTGAGGGCGTGATCAGGGTGAAGAGGAGAGCAATATGAAAAATGAGAAGGGAAAGATGAAAAATACATCACACCTCTCCCTTCAAATGCACAGCTCTGAGCCTTCTACTGCTGGGTCACTGCCTCCACTTGGCTGTGGCCCCACCCTCCAGCCTGAGGACTTCTGGCTGCTGGCTACCATGGATGAATTGATTCAGAAATCACCATATTTTGCTTCCACAGGCAGATTTCTTCTCAATGGGTATGGGAAACTATCACCCGGAACCTTAAACAAGATCCAAAGCCTTGCAGTTTTTTCTGCAAACTGCTCTTTCTCTGCTTATTTTTTTGGGTTTTGGCCAAAGAGTTTTCACTGTCTGCTCTGCTTTCCCCACCCACAAACTGGACTCTGACATCCATTTTTGGTTTTGCCTTCCTTCTTGTCTTCTTAATAACCTTTTGCTTTCTTCCTGTATCATATTCTTGATGTCATCCCACAACTCTGGTCTTCAGTCATTAGTATCTAATACATCAAATATATTCTTGAGATGATCTCTAAATTTAGATGGAATATGTGCAAGGTCATAATGAGGCTCTCATGGATTTGTTTTCATTTTTTTCACCTGTAGCCTGAACTTGCATATAATCAATTGATGGTCTGTTCTACAGTCTGCACTTGGCCTTATTTTGGCTGATGGTATATCGTTTTTCTAATGTCTCTTACCACAGATATAGTCAATTTGATTTCTGTGCATTCCATCTAGTGAGGTCTTTTATGTGTATGTCTTTTATACTGTTTAAAAAACGTATTTGTTATGCAGCAGTCATTAGTCTTGCAAAATTCTATCATGTGTTCTCAAGTATCATTTCTATCAACAAGGCCATATTTTCCAAACATTGATCATCCTCTTTGTTTCCCACCTTTACACTCCAATTTCCAGTAATTATCAATACATTTGATTGCCTGTTTGCTCAATTTCAAACTGAAGAAGTTGCTAGAATTCTTCCATTTCATCATCACTGGCTTTATTGGTTGGGATGTAAATTGAATAGTAATTGTATTAACTGGTAATCCTTTTAGGCATATGAATATTATCCTATCACAGACAGCATTATACTTCATGATATATCTTAATTTTTTTTAATATAATAAATGTGAAACCATCCCTTTTTAATTTTCATTCCTGGCATAGTAAACCATATGATTATCAGATTCAAAATAGCCAATACTAGTCCATTTCAGCTCACTATTGCTTGAGATGGAGTCCTGTTGTGGCACTATAGGATATGCACTGGACTACTAACCACAAACGAAATGGTTAAAACCCACCAGCTACTCCTCAAAAACCTTATACAGGCTTGCTTTGAATTATAATAGACACCATGGAACATAACAATAACAATGCCTAGGATATCAATCTTTATGTGTTCCATTTCATTTTTTAAAAACTTCCAGTTTTCCTATATTCATACTGTTTGCATTCAGTGTTCCAATTATTAATGGACGTTCACGGCTGTTTGTCTACATTTTGAGTTGTTCCTCATCAGCAAACGAAGGTCACAAAAGTTTTACTTCATTCACGTCAATATAGTCACCCCTATTTTGAAAAGGCAGCTCTTCCTCAGTTCTATTTTGAGTGTATTCCTATCTCAGAGGCACATCATCTAGCACAGTATCTGACAGAATGTTTCTGGTGCTGTTAATAATGCTTCACTATTCAAGATTCTGGTGCTATGGGACAGTGTTCCAATGTTATTCATAAGGTTCCCAGTGGCTAAACATCCAGAAGTAGATCGTTTCTTCTTCTTCCATTCAGTCTTAGTCTGGAAGCTCATCTGAAGCCTGTCCACCATTAATGATCCTGCTGGTATTTAAAACACCAGTGACATAGCTACCACCATCACAGCAACACACAAGTAAAGACAATGTAACAAACTGACAGAGGAGTGGTGGAGTTTAGCTTTGTATACAGCCAAAATAGACAACCCTCCATGCAGAAGCTCAAAGTTGTTGTTGTTGTCAGGTGCCATCGAGTCAGGACCGACTCATAGCGACCCCATGCACAGCAGAACGAAACACTGTCTGATCCTGGGCCAACCTCACTACCACTGCCACACTTGATGCCATCAATGATGCCACCTGGCCAATCCATCTTGTTGGGGGTTTTCCTCTTTTTCTCTGACCCTCCACCTTACCAAGCATGACATCCTTCTCCAGCGACTGTTCTCTCCTGACAATATGTCCAAAGTATGAGAGACAAAACTGAGCCATCCTAGCCTCCAAGGAGCACTCTGGCTGCACTTCTTCCAAAACATATCTATTGGTTCTTTTGGCAGCCCATGGCACTTTCAGTATTCTCCTCCAACATCACAACTCAAAGGCATCAATTTTTCTATGATCTTCCTTATTCACTGTCCAGCTTTCACATCCATATGAGG
>NW_006408719.1:3440098-3443350 GCF_000296735.1 Chrysochloris asiatica | reverse complement strand
CAGCTTGAACCTCTGGAAGTTCTCTGTCAATGTATGATTGTAGCCATTTCTGTATTACCTTGAGCAAAACTTTACTCGCTTGAGCTATCAAAGAGATTATCCGATGATTTCCACATTCCATTGGGTCACCTCTCTTTGGAATGGGCAAAAATATGGATCTCTTGCAATCAAAGTTGTTGTTGTTGTTGTTGTTAAGTGCCATCGAGTCGGTTCCGACCCATAGCAACCTTGTACAGGGTTTCCGAGGCTGTAAATCTTTACGGGAGCAGAAAGCCTCATCTTTCTCCCGCCGAGCGGCTGATAGTTTCAAACTGCTGGCCTTAAGGTTCACAGCCCGATTCGTAACCACTACGCTACCAGAGCAATCAAAGTAGGGACCAAAAATTACTTGAAGCAGTCCCTAAGGTCTTCCCCACAATAATTGAGTTGACAAACATCTATTCTTGCATATAAAATAAAAATAAATGTAGTATGATTATCAAGCCTAAATATTTCAGAAGTTTTCAGAAAATTCTGGGTTAGATCCTTTAGACAAAAAACTACAATAGGCTTTATTGCAGTATTTATGTCTGGTCTCAAGACTGAAATTTCAGTTATGACTAAAAGACACCATTTAGATTGGAAACCTACTCCCACCGACTAGTTTTTCTCAATAGTTTGCCCAACTTGTAAAAACAACGCAGATGGTTAAAAATTGATAACATTTGAAATATAGCAACTGCAAGATACTGTCCCAAATATAAAATGTAAAGCTTACAATGGACCTAAGACCAGATTATTCCATTATTGTAAAAAATCTGGCCATGGAAAAATTCAAATTCACCAGCAGCTCTGTGGGAGAAATATGAGGCTTTCTGACCCCATAAAGATTTGTAGTGTTGCTTAAAAGGAAGAACAAGGTTGGAGGTCCTTCACTCCCGGATTTAAAACTTTACTCCATGGCTACGGTGGTCAAAACAGCCTGGTATTGGTACAATGAAAGATACATTGATAAATGGAACAGAATTGAGAATCCAAATATTAACCCAAATACTTACAGCCAAATGATTTTCGATAAAGTGCCTAGGCACATTGCACAGGGAAGAGACAGTCTCTTTAACAAATCGTGTTGGCAGAACTGGAAAGCAATATGTAAAAGACTGAAACAAGACCTTTGTCTCACGCCCTAAACAAAAATGAACTCAACATGGATTAAAGATCTAAATGTGAATCCCAAAATAATGAAGATCATCAATGAAAAAATAGGGACAAACATGAGGGTGCTAATTCAGGGCATATACAGACTACCACACATTTTGAAAAGTGCACAAACAAAAATAGACAAAATAGATGAGTGGAACATACTAAAAATTAAACACTTGTGTGCATCAAAAGATTTCACCAAAAGAGTAAAAAGGGAACCCACAGACTGGGAAAAAACTTTTTGCAATGACATATCAGATAAGGGACTCATTTCTAAAATATATAGGAATATACTACACATCTACAAAAATAAGACAAATAACCCAATTAAGAAATAGGCACAGGATATGAACAGATACTTCACCAGGGAAGAGATCCGAGTAGCCAACAAACATATGAAGAAATGTACACGATCACTTGCCATTGTTGTTGTTGTTGTCAGGTGCCATTGAGTTGGAACCGACTCATAGCGACCCCATGCACAGCAGAACGAAACAATGTCCGATGATCCTGGGCCAACCCCACCACTGCTGCCACACTTGACACCATCAATGAGTCCTGGAGTGGCACTGTGGGTTAATGCACCAGACTGCAAAGCCATTTGAACTGCAAGGTTGGCGGTTCAAGCTCACCAGCTCCTCCTTGAAAACTTCATACAGGGTCGCTATGGGTCGGAATTGACTCAACGTCACTGCACACTAGCCATTAGAGAGATACAAATCAAAACAACAATGAGATATCATCTCACACCACCAATAACAGCAAAGATCAAAAAAGTTGAGGACAGACGGAGGGAACAAACAAGATGGCAGATCCAGTGGAAGTGCAGTAAAGAGTTCCGTCAGCAAGAACATAGAATACCCAACCAAGCAGGATCAGGGGATGGTCCCAGAACTCTGAACCACATATAAGGAAACATTTAGAAGGTTAGAAGGCTTACACCTGGGGGAATTTGTGGCAGAAGCAAGAAATTCATTGCTTTCTAATTAGAGACGCTCAGCTGCTCCAGGAGACACCATCTTGGATGACACAAAGCGGGGGAAGGAACGGAGTGGCCACAGACGCCTGGCAGAACCGCAGAGATAAAGGTGTGGACATTCTTTTCTTTTGGTAGCTGTTCATTGGTATCTTGCTGTCTGTGCACCTCCATTCTGGTAACTGTAGAGGTGCCTGAGCTAGTGGGCATCCCAGCCCCACCCTCACAGGGTTCTACTATGTATGCTCACAGAGCTCCTCAAAATTTAAAGAGACAATTTCCAATTAAAACCAAACAGCCACAGTTGGCCCTGAACTGTTTACAACTAGAAACAAGGCCTGAACAGGGATTATGGAACAGGACAAGCAGACAAAAAAGGAAATAAGCTGAAAATTAAATCCTAACTTATGTCAAAATGACCAAGAATGTTATTGTGAAATTTCTCAAGAAGAAGAGTGAAAAGGGAAGCCCATTTCCTGATCACATCTACCGGGAGGCAATCAGAAAGCATAAAAAAATACCAAAATACGAAATAAGTATTAAGGCCAGAGATTACTCCTGAATATGCCCAAAAAACAGAAGCAGATGACCATATCTGCACATGTCCAGAAATGAGATAAAGTGACTGAGGCAAATGAACTGGAAGTAGAGCTACACTCCATACTGGAAGATGGACAGGGTTTGGAAATTCCAGAGAAGGAATTCAGAAAAATGATTATAAAAGGTATCAAAACACTATACAATGCAGTTGAGAAAAATTAAGAAGAAGTCAGGAAAGTTTACAGGAACAATCAAATAAAATAGATACAGCATTGGAAACAATTCAAAACGTACAGAAAGAGGTCCAAACAATTAATAATAGAATATCAGAAATGGACAACACAATGAAAGGGCAAAGGAGTAGAACTGAAGAGACAGAAGCCAGAACTAGTGAGCTAGAAGATAAATCTCTCAACACTATTAAGATAGAAGAACAAACACAAAAAAATATTAAAAAAAAAAAAATCTGAAGAAGGCCTAAGATTCATGTTGGATAACATGAAGAGGAATAACATAAGACTTATTGGTATTCCAGAACAGGAACAATCACACAA
>NW_006408719.1:3434338-3438778 GCF_000296735.1 Chrysochloris asiatica | reverse complement strand
GTGCCATGGAGTTGGTTTCGACTCATAGTGACCCTACACAGGGTTTCCGAGGCTGTAAATCTTTACGGGAGCAGACCGCCTCATCTTTCTCCCGCAGAGCGGCTGGTAGTTTCGAACTGCTGACCTTGCGGTTTGCAGCCCAATTCGTAACCACTACGCTACCAGAGCCCCTTATATTCAGAGTGGTAGTTACTCTAAATACCAACAGAGAGGACAAGCAGACCAGCCTTAAGCAGCTAGAAGAAGAGAAGATACTTCTTGAAAGAAAGACTGACAGGATAAACACAAAACAGATGGACCAATGACTACAAGAAAAAGCAAGTTGTCCACCCAGGAGACATCAAGGCAAGGGGTCAGGTCTTCTCAGAGTAAACCCCCTTCCAAGTCTAAGACTCAATGGGAATACACGCTCTGATGGGTGACCAGGTTCGCCACTGACAAGAGGAAGAATAGAGGGAAAAATAGCTATAAGGCTGCAAGCTAAGCCCTACAATGGTCAATAGACTGCTGTGAACCCAGGTGGAGACCTGGTTGGCCAGCAGTGTGGCAAGACCTGGGGACTCTTGGGCCCAGAGTCAGTGACATAGCCATGGAGGACTGGCGTGGAGGGTGAAGTGTCCAGCAGATAAGAAGAGAGGGTATTCACAGATGATATGTATATACATAGAAAACCCAAAAAACTCAGCAAAAAAAAAACACCCTACTTGAAGTCATTTGAAGCTTCAGAAAACTGGCGGGGTACAAGATCAACATACAACAATCAGTTGGATTCCTCTATACTAATAATGACAGCATTGAAAAAAGAAATACCATTTAAAATAGCCACCCAAAGGATGACATATTTAGGAATACATCTAACCAGAGAAACAAAGGACCTATACAAAGAAAACTATAAAAAACTACTAAGAGACATCAAAAGAGACTTACAAAAATGCAACAATATACCAAGTTTCTGGATAGGTAGGCTTAAAGTTGTGAAAACGCCACTATCAAACAAAGCAATCTATACATATAAAACACACCCAACCCAGATTCTAAGGACATTCTTTAAAGACATGGGGGAAAAAAAAAAAAAAAACAATTAAAAACTTTATATGGAAACAAAAAAGACCCAGGATAGGCAAAGCACTGTTTCAGAAGAACAAAGTTGGAAGCCTCTCATTCCCTGATTTCAAATTTTACTACCTGGCTACAGTATCAAAACAGCCTGTTACTGGTACAATGAAAGATACATGGATAAATGAAACAGAATTGAGAATCCAGAAGTTAATCCATCGATATACAGCCAACTGATCTTTGATAAAGGACTAAAGTACATTGAATGGGAAGGAGATAATCTCTTCAACAGATGGTGCTGAAAAAACTGGAAATCGATATGCAAAAGATTGAAACAAGATCTTTATCTCACAACTTACACAAAATCCAATTCAACATGGATTAAAGACCTAAATGTGAATCCAGGAATTATAAAGGCCATCAGTGATAAAATAGGAACAAATTAGAGGCCTTTAATACAGAGCACACATAGATTACCAAACATTGCATGAATTCCACAAATAAAAGAAGACAAAATAGATGATGTTGACATACTAACAATTAGAAGCTTATGTGCATCAAAAGATTTTACCAAAAGGAATTCACCAAAAGATTTCACTAAAAGTGAACCCACAGAATGGAAATAAATCTTTTGCAATGATGTATCAGACAAGGGACTAACTTCTAAAATCCATAGGAAACTACAACACCTCTACAACAAAAAGACAAATAATCAAATTAAAAAATGGTGACAGGGTATGAATAGACACTTCACCAAGGAAGACACTGAGGCAGCAAACAAACATGTGAAAATATGTTCCCAGTCATTGCTATTAGAGAGATACAAATCAAAACAAAAATGAGACTATCATCTCACACCAACAATAACAGCAAATTTCAAAAAAGCAAAGGACAATAAATGCTGGTGAGAATATGGAGAGACAGGGACTTTCATACGTTGCTGGTGGGAATGCAAAATTGTCCAACCATTCTGGAAAATAGCACGGCACTTTCTCAGAAAGTTGGAAATAGAAATACCTTATGATACAGAAAATTTTCTACTTGGTATATATCCACAAGATATAAGAGCCAGAACACAAATAGACATATGTACACCAATATTTATTGCAACACTATTCACAATTGCAAAAGATGGAGAAAGCCTAAGTGCCCATCAATGGAAGAATGAATAAACAAACTTTGGTAGATATACACAATGGGATACTATGCTAACATGAAGAATAACAAAAAAGCTGCAAGCCACCATGGAACAAGGATGAACCTTGAGGACATTATGCTGAGTGAAATTAGTCAGTCACAAAAGGACAAATATTGCATAAGACCATTATTATAAAACCTTAAGAAAAGATACCCTTATTAAAAGGAAAAAAAATCTTTTTTGATTACTAGGAAGGGAGGTAGAGCACAGGATAGGGGATAGACACATCATATATAGTTTGGGTGTTGGGGAGGGCAAAACACAAGAAGTGGGAGGGGGATGGAAGAACAAGGTAGGTAGGGGAACATGGAGGTAGGTTTGCATGGGCTAAATGGAACAAAGGTTAATAGTAATGTATGCTCTACCTTGGAACAACAGGGCTCTGTGATTCAGGGATCAAGGCATATTATGAATGGGAAAATGAGGAGAAATGTTAAGATGCTTGACTGTCTTATGAATATCATTTTCCCTTGCTTACTACTGTAAAATAGACGCTTGAATGATATAGAAAGGAATACTAGGAAACAAGATTATAGAAATCTTATAAGCTTGTCATCAGCATATAACTCACTGGACTACCTAAAAGAGGTTCTAGAACTTGCCCAGTGTAATAGGCTTCTTGCAGAACCTTTGTAATAGGCTTCTTGCAGAACCTTTGTAGTATATATGACTATAAGTGGAATCCTGAGCCTCATCCAGAGATTTCTGAGGCAGGACATTCTCACTTGAAAGGACAAGCAGACCAGCCTGGAATAGCTAGAGGAACAGAAGACACTTCTTGAAAGAAAGACCAGCAGGTAAAGTCAAAAGCAAAAACAGCAATCTGATTGGCTATTACAAGAAGAAGCAAGTTGTTTGCCGGTGAGTCATCAAGGCAAGCAATCAAGTCCCTTCAGGACAAACCCCCCTCCAAAACTGAAACTCAAAGGCAACACACAAACAGGCATGTAAATTTTCTGGTGACCACGTTGGTCTACTGGTGAGTGGAAGAGGGGGAAAGGCAGCAATGAAGATATGGGCTGATTTTGACTCCCATCAACCTGGAGAGAGGAGGAAAGGTTGGACGGTCCAAAGTGTGGTGAGACCTGGGAACTCCTGAGCTCATGGACAAGGACATAGCCACAGAGGGCTAGAGCTGAGAATGAAGCATCCAGCTAATATGAAGAACACCCAAATTTGCTCATAGTACCCATTTGACCTAGCTTCAGTGGCTTGATGATCAGAACTCGACTAGCAGAAGAATAAAAAAATTCTATAAAAGAAACAAGTGTAAATTGCTACCATTTGAGGAACTTGACTTATACTTGTGGATGTATTAGCTCAAAATACCAACTGAGAAAGAAGGAATCTTCACATCCAGTGTCAATCCTATCCCCTCTGGCATGCACAGTTGATAGGGACGAGCAACTTAGATATTGGCTACCTGAAATGGGAGGGTAGGGGAGGCAATAAAGGCACGATGTAACTGGCCTATAAGTTTTCAAGAGGGAGTTTAGTTTCAGAGTATATGGGGGAAGGTACAAGCCCCACTGAATAGTTTTCATCTTGTCTAGATGGGTCTGGTGAAAGGAAATGGGGATAAGATTCTTATGATTCAATAGTGAGTAATTATTATCATGACTAATTGTGATCATCACAACTATAAAGGTAGAAATTTTGTAACACAAAGGGGTGAGTAGTTAATCTTACATTCCAGGAACAGAGGACCCTAAGAACATCAAAGGAGAAAAGCATGAGCAGAATGTGGGACCCTATCCAGCTAGGCAGTGACACCAGAGATGGAGGCAGAGATGATGACATGGAGACATGGAGCAGCTGAGGACTTTAGACTCATGGGGGGAAAAAAGGCTGCATGCTGGTGGCCAGGAGGCAGGTTTACAGAATGTGCCCTTTGGTTGTTAAAATGATTATATATTCCTGAGTGTTTTTATGTACATTCAAAAAACAGAGGGAATAGAAGTAAACACTGTTGAATGATGACCAATAGAGGGGAATGCTATCATTGCGATGAAATGGAATACAATAGGATGAGTGTAAAACCGAGGTTCTCCCATGTAAACTATCACTCAATTCACAATAAAAACTTTAAAAAAAGAAAGAAAGAAAGAAAGAAAGAAAGAAAGAAAGAAAGAAAGAAAGAAAGAAAGAAAGAAAGAAAGAAAGAAAGAAAGAAAGAAAGAAAGAAA
>NW_006408719.1:3412849-3434238 GCF_000296735.1 Chrysochloris asiatica | reverse complement strand
AAAGAAAGAAAGAAAGAAAGAAAGAAAGAAAGAAAGAAAGAAAGAAAGAAAGAAAGAAAGAAAGAAAGAAAGAAAGAAAGAAAGAAAGAAAGAAAAGAAAGAAAGAAAAAGAAAGAAAGAAATGCTAACTAACATACCCACATTAGGGTTCCCTATCATTTGGACTTTTCTTTATTCAATAAAGAAGTTTCTGGTAATGGATTAGATGTTCTTACACAAAAAATGAAGGATACTGCTTAAATTCTGCTATAACACAATATTTATCTGCAAACAGAAGCACTTCCTATTAGGCTCTTCTGGTAACTTAAACTTTGTTGTTTTTGTTGTTATTAGGTGTCATTGAGTTGGTACTGACTCATAGTGACTCAAAGCGCAACAGAATTTAACACTGCCCAGTCCTCCACCAATCTGACAATCATTGCAACACTTGAGCCCATTGCTGCTGCCAATGTGCCAATCCATCTTGCTAGGGACCTTCTTCATATTCACTGACCTTCCATATTACCAAGCATGATGTTCTTCTGTAGGGATTGATTCTTCCAGACAATATGTTTCAAGTATAAGAGACAAAATCTGGCCATCCTGGCTTCCAAAGAGCATTCTGGCCGTACTTCTTCCCACACAGATATGTTTGTTATTTTGGCAGTCCATGGTACTTTCAATATTCTCCTACTACACCATAATTCAAATGCATCAGTTCTTCTGTGGTCTTGCTCATTCACTCTCCAATTTTCACATGCATATGAGGTTACTGTAAATACAGTGGCTTGTCAAGCGCACCTTAATCTTCAAACTGATATCTCTGCTGTTCAACACATTAAGAGGTCTTGTGCAGCAGATTTGCCGAATGCAATATGCAGATTTATTTCTTGACTGCTGCTTCCATGAGTGTTCACAGTTGATCTGAGCAAAATGAAGTCTTTGACAACTTCAATGTTTTTTCCATGTATCATGAGGTTTTTTTATTAGTCCAATGGTAAGGATTTTTGTTTTCTTTCATTGAGATGCAACCAAAACCGAAGGCTGTGTTCTTTGATTTTCATCAGTAACTATGTTAAGTACTCTTCACATTCTGCAAGCAAGGTTGTACCAGCATATTGCAGGTTGTTAATGAGTCTTCCTCCAATCCTGATGCCACCTTTTTTTCATATAATCCAGTTTCTTGAATTATTTGCTCAGCCTATACAGTAAATAAGTATGATGAAACAACACAACCCTGGCACACACTTTTCCTCATTTTAAACCATTTGGTATTTTTCTTTTTCTTTTCAAATTACTGCCTTGTGGTCTATGTACAGGTGCCTCAAGAGCAGAGTGAAGTGTTCTGCAATGTTGTTCATAGCTTGTCATAATGCATGCAATCAAAAGCCTTTGCATAGTCAATGGAGCACAGGTAAATATCATTCTGGTATTCTCTGCTTTCAGCTGAGACCCATCTGACTTAAGCAATGATATCCCTAGTACTACATCCCCATCTGAAACCTGTTTGAACCTCTGGCAGTTCCCTGTCAATGTACTAATGCAAATGAATTTGAATTATCTTTAGCAAAATATTACTTGCATGTGATATTAATGATATTTTCCAATAATTTCTGTTGGGGCACCTCTCTTTGGAATTGTTACAAATATGGATATCTTCCAATCAATTGACCAGATAGCTGTCTTTCAAATTTATTGTCATAGCTGAGTGATTGCCTCTAGTGCTGCATCAGTTTGTTGAAGGATTTCAATTCCATCAATTCCAGAGGCCTTATTCTTTGACAATGCATTCAGTGTACCTTGAACTTCTTCCTTCAGTACCATGCTTCAGTACCTTATGCTACTCTTGAAATGGGTGAACATCGACCAGTTCTTTTTGGTACAGTGACTCTGTGTATTCCTTCAATCTTCTTTTGATGCTTTTTGCATCATTCAATGTTCTGCTCATAGAATCCTAAAATATGGCAAATTGAGACTTAATTTTTTTCTTCAGTTTCCTCAGCTTGAGAAACGCTCAGCGTGTTCTTCCTTTTTGGTTTCCTAACTCCAGATCTTTGCAGATTTCGTTATAATATTTGGTTTTATCTTCTCCAGCTGCCCTTAGAAAGTTTTTATTCAGCTCTTTGACCTCCTCATTTCTTACATTTGCTTTAGCATCTCTACACTGGAGAGCAAGGTTGTATCAGTGTCTTTTCTGACATCCATTTCTGCCTTTTTCTTCTTTTATGTCTTCTTAATTAATGACCTTTTGCTTTCTTCCTCTATGACATTTTTTATGTCATCCTACAACTCTTCTGGTTTTCAGTCATTATTGTTTACTGTTCTTGAGATAGTCTCTAAATTCATGTGGAATATGTTCATGGTCATATTTTGGCTCTCGTGGGGTTGTTTTAATTTTCTTTAGCTTCTGCCTGAACTTTCCTAAAACCAATTGATGGTCTTCCCCTGGCCTAGTTTTGGCTGATCATATGGAGCTTTTCCACCATCTCTTACCACAGATGTAGTCAATTTGATTTCTGTGCATTCCATCTGATGAAATCCATGTGTGTAGTCATCTTTTATGTTGTTTTAAAAAAGTTATTTGCAATGAAAAAGTCATTGGTCTTGCAAACTTCTATCATTCAATCTCCAGTATTATTTCTATCACCAAGGCCATATTTTCCAACAACTGATTCTCCCTCTTTGTTTTCAACCTTTGCATTCTAATCACTGGTAATTATCAATACATCATGATTGCATGCTTGATCAATTTTAGACTGAAGAATTTAGTATAATTCTTTCATTTCATCATCACTGGCCTTTGTGATTGGTGCTTAAATTTGAATAATGTATTATCTGGTCTTCCTTATAAGTGTATGGATATTAACCTACCACAGATAGGATTGTACTTCGAGATACATCTTGAAATGTTCTTTTTTATGCTGAATGTGCCACCATTTCCTCTTCAATGTATCATTCCTGCCATAGTAAACTATGTGGTTTTCAGATTCAAAAATACCAATACTAGTCCATTTCAGCTTACTAATGCCTAGAATATCGAAGTTTATGCATTCCATTCATCTTTGACAAATTCCAGTTTTCCTAAATTCATACTTTGTGCATTTCATATTCTGATTATTAACTGATGTTTACAGCTGTTTCACCACATTTTGAGTTGTGCCCTATCAGCAAATGGTTTACTCTATTCCTGTCATCACAGTCAACTCTACTTTGAGGAGATAGCTCTTCTCCAGTAGTATTTTGAGTAATATTCCCCAGCCCCTCTCAACTTCAGGGGCTCATTTTCTGGCACTATATCTGACAACATTCTGTTACTCTTCATCATGTTTCAATATTAAATACTCTGGTATGATCTGACAATGCTCCACTGCTGTTCATAAGGCTTTCCGTGACTACATATTCAGAAGTCGTCCATCTCTCCTTCCTAGTCTGTCTTAGTCTAGAAGCTCATCTGAAACCTGTTCACCATGGATGACCCTGTTGATATTTAAAATACTGTTGGCACAGCTTCCAGAATTACAGTAACATGCAAGCCACCACAGTACAGCAAATTGACAGCTTCAAATATTAAACCACATATGTTTTGTTTTTAATAAGTGCTATCAAGTTGGTTCAGACTCATAGTGACCTTGTATAGCGTTTCCAAGGAATGACTGGTGAATTTGAACTGCTGACCTTGTGGTGCAACCTGACCTTGTGGTCTAGTACTTTATCACACAGCATTAAACCCAGCCACCTTTTCCCCTGTAACTGATGAAGATGACTGTCCTTCCCATGGTTGTGTAGATCTATCTGATTTCCCATAGTGACTTAAAGGAAATTTGATTTAAAACACCTTATATGATATTATTTGTAGATGATTTTAATGAAAGCAAACTCCTGACTCCCATTATCAGGTTGATCTCACTTTTACAACTATACTTTTAAGTCCTTGAAAGCCATCCACTTCCCCAAACCACTTTAGCCCAACTGGCTGGATTTATTGCTTTTACTTGAGCCAGAAAACTTGCTAAAGGGAAACCTGTGAATATGTGTATGGATTCAAAATATACATTTAGAATTATTAATGATTGTGGCATGCTATGGAAACAAAAAGGGTTCTTAAGCTCTTTTGGTCATACTATGAACATTTTCACTTTAGTAGCAGACCTTTAGATGCCTGTTGCTCCTTTCTGAAATGGCTATAATTAAAATACAGATGCACCAATCAAATGGAGTGCTCCAAAGTGAAACATTTGGGAAAACTGCTAAATAGGCTGCTTCCCAAATTATTGTTAACTCAAAAAATCTGGCTGTTACCAAGACAATATTACTAAACTATCATTAATAATTGGAATGAAAATGTTTTTTTTTTTTATCAAATTAATTCGATTAACACCACTAATCTGACTGAATTCTGGGTATATCATTCTTCCCCTTAGTCCACACAAGACCAACCATATTACGTAACCTTGCTGTACCTTCACAGTTTAATATTATATATTAATACATGACTTATTATTGTTTTGAAAAATCATTTAAATGGGTCATTCACATCAAAATAGGTTCACCTCCAGAATTATTCACTTATATACATCTGCACACAATTTAAATCTTATTCATGTTTGGTTGTGTCCTAATAGTTCTATTCAAACAAAACAATGTTTTGTTTTTAGTAATGCTTGATATTATTTCTCATTAATGATTAGCTGTCATAATTAATCATCAAAATTCCCCAGCTTGTGCCCAGATCTAGAACTGCCTAGAAATTGCAGAATTATCCATTTGTAATGATTCACTTACTGCACACTGGCTCTAAAGAGTTCATTATATTTTCTAATACTAACACTGTGTTAGATATGTTATGTGCCCCATCTAGACATGTCTTTTATGCTAAGGATTAGCTTATTTAAGAGAAAGCATATAACTCACCCTATTAATTGGGCCTTGCCATACTTAGAAGTTTAGAATATGTGGGGCCAATGTACCAAGATGCTCTTGGAGTTCCCACGAGAATCCATTCACATGATGGCTTACTACAGAACCCAGCAACTGCCATCAAGTCAGTTCTGACTCATAGTGACTCTAACACACAGAGTAGAACTGCTCACTAGGGTTTCTAAGATGGCAAATCTTTATAGAAACTGTTTCATCTGTCATCTGTAGAGCAGATGGTGGGTTTTAACCACTGACTGTTTGATTAGAAACCCAACCCAATGCTTAACTCATTGTGCCACCAGGGCTCCTACTATGGAACGGTGACTTTAAATTAATATTCCAATAGCAAAGATAACTTGTCCTCTCAGATAATACCATTGTTGATAGGCTTAGATGGGGCTGGTCATTTCTTTGAACGTTTGTTCTCATGTATGGCATATTACAATTAGGAAAATCTATTTGAAACCTATCTGCCAATATGGCCAAAATTGCTGATAATGTTACTGATGGAATGGCAACTCAGCAAAAGTCCTTAGAATTGCTTGCTGTAATTGTTTTAGATAATAGAATAGCTTGATTTTCTCCTAGTTCAAGGAGGAGAAATTTTTGCTATTACTAATATCGCTTGTTATTCATGGATAAACACTTATGGAGAATAAAGTAAGACATTACTAAAATACATCAAAATGCCTCCTGTTTACATAATATTACCCCCCAAATCCGTACTTTCTTTCTTGGATATTTTTAGTTGGTTACCTCAAAGTATCAAGTCTGGTATTTGCTGTTTTCTACTAGCCTGCCTATTCCTTTCAATCACTGAAATAGTTATTATAAAAACCCACCCACTGCTGTGAAGTCAATTCCAACTCACAGTGAGCCTGTCTACATATAGGACAGAGTAGAACTGCTCCATAGGTTTTCCACGGCTATACAAATTTATGGAAGTAGATTGACTTAACTTTCTTCTACAGAGTGATTGGTGGGTTTGATCCCCTGATTTTTCAGTTAGCAGCCCATGGCTTAATTCATTGCACTACCAGGGCTCCTTATTGTTTTTATAAGCTTGTTAAATGTATTGTGTATTGTGTTTCTCATTGACATAGCCAACCCTGAATGTATCAAGCCATATAATTAATCTTGTATTCATAAGAAATTAATTTTGCTAAGAGGAATTAGGTTTAGTTCTGAAATCATACCTTTTAGAATGCCAAATTGCTCCTCTAATGTGACCCTGTTTATACCTTACTTAATGAGGCCATAAAAAATAGTAAGGCAACAGGGCAAGGTGCCTGATAATCTCTAAAAATAGAACATGTGTCTAGCCTGCTTAGTCACCCAAACAGGCCCTTAGTCAGCCTTTAAGTCTGGAAATGAACTCACCATGATCATGGCTCAATTTTCAGCTAAATAATAGAGAGGCATTAGTGAAGTAAATGCATACCTTAGCTTAATCAATAATTTGAAATCAAAAGAGCAGCATTCTTTAACCAAAGATACAGTCCAGATGGCTTAGAGAAGATGGAAACAGGAAACACTGGGAGGGGATTGCATTCAATGAGATGAATCAAAATGTAGTATGAATTATTGAAAGTTAATTTTTTTTTTCAAATAGAGCAGTCATTCCCCCAAATACTAAACTCTTGCAGAATTCCTTTATGAGTGCTCAAAATGGGAAGAATGTTCATGTAAGCCAATGTCCAAACTGAGGCACTTGGCATAACTAAAACAGCTACCTGATGTCTAAGTTTACCACATTTTAAGTCAAACTACAGCTTGATCTTCTGGTGTTGTGTTGTAGAATAAGCACTGAACTGTGAACCAAAATGTTGGCAGTTCAAACCCACCAACTGTTCCTCAGAAATCCTGTAAGGGTAGCTATGAGTCAGAATCGACTAGATGGCACGTAACTACAAAAACAAAGTTTGGCCTAAAAACCTTGCCTCTACTGCTTTTCAGAAAGAGCTCCGGTCAGCAGTTCAAAACTACCAGCAGCTCCAGGAGAGAAAGATGAGGCTTTCTGCTCCCATAAAGATTTACAGCCTCAGAAACACTATGCAGGGTCTCTATGAGTCGGAATTGAATCCACGGCACATAACCACCGCTACGACCACTGCTTTGCAGAAATAATTGAGATTCTTGTAAAAGTGTAACTGCTTGCAACTCAAAATGATCAAAAATGTAAATTTTAGCTTGTAGGAGGAATTATTAAAAGATGTATGTAGAGAGTATTTGCATGGAGTGATCCAAGAAGGATGCCTTGGTCAACATGTCCCATGAGGTTAAGAAACACAAATGATAGTGTCAACAAAGACAATAGTTTAACAACCTCCGTGTAACTGTCTGTCATGCACCCTCTCAGGCCTAACATCACATAGTCCATTGTTTACTCCGCCCTATTAAAACCTAACTCAATGCTTGCAATTTGAGTCACTACCGTATCCAGCCTGGGTGTTACTGTTTCTTCAGATACGCAAATCTCTCTACTCTTTGCTTTCACTTCTAACAGAATGTAAGGTAGGTGCTTTGCTATGACAGGAGATAATACATAATTGGAGCAATCAATTTTAACAATAAACAATAGTTTAAATTGTTTCCTTACCCCACGGTACTGGCTTTCATTAAAAATCTGAGGTGGCAAGGGGTACCCTGTAGCTGGTCGATTGTTTTCAGGTACATTTTCTCTCATCCACTTCCGATTCTCTTCATTAGCTGCAATATCTTTTTCTTCAAATCCTATTTTGTTGGCTTCCAAGAAACCAATCACATCTTGCTGTTTCTTCTTAATCTAGGACCCAAATGACATGAGACTATATTGTGACTAAATAACTTTGGTTGTTTTTATTTTCAAATTCAATAAACATCAGTGTTTGTAAATTAGCAGAAATGAATTCAGATATAGATTTTTTTTAAATGTGTGGTGTCACAGAAGATACGACAGGGCTTCAAAATGTTCAGAGAAAAATGGAATTGAAAGCAAACCCCACATTTAAGCATGCAGAATTAGGCTAACTGATGCACATCAATATCCTAAAGAGGTGCAGTTAACTAAAAACTGTGTGTATTGAGCAGCTTAGTTTCTGATTAGATAAAACTTATTTTAGTTTCAGCCTTTGTTGAAATGAAAGTCTTTCTAAGCAGTCAGAAATCATTTCCCAGTCTTTAAAACCATTGTACAGTGAGCAAAAATGAATCTTTCCTTGAGAATCTTACAAAGCCTCAGAGTCACTTTAATCTCAATTCTAACTCTGCAGAAGAGAAGCTGAAGAATAGATTAAGCTAAACCTGTCTGAAAACTAAATTGGAATATACCAGTACCACTCGTTAACTCATAACATGTGCTTTTAAAGTTTTTTTCATGTGTTATCTGTACTTCTTCTTCAACTAGATTAGCAACTAAGCATAGTACATTTATTTTGTCTCCTTATCACCTGTAGGAAAGTGCTCTGAAGTTAGAAAATTTTAAACTTATTTAAGTTTCCTCCCTCATGTGTATTTCTTTTAGAGTCCAAATTCACACATCTGCACTAGTTTACTCATACTTAAAAGCCACTTGTAACAATTTTTAACATATTCAAAAATAATGTTTTTTCATGAAACCACACAACAAAGACACATGAGACAGAGCAAACACAACCAAAATAAATAAGCAGTCCTGTCAATTTGGAATGAAAATGTAAAATGAAAAGCTCACAAATATCTGGATTCACAAATACAAAAACACACATACATGCATGCATGCATGCATGCACAGAGGTTGCATTTTGGGGGGGGGGGTGTAAAATATGTATAACAAAAAGTTTGCCATTTTAACCAAGTTTTAGTATACAATTCAGTAGTATGCATTATATTTAGTGTGTTGTGCTATCATCATTATTTCTAAAAGCTTTTCATCACCCAAAATGGAAATCCAACACCCCTCAGCAATTACTCCTATTCCCTACTCCCTTCAGTCCCTGGTAACCACTAATCATCATCTGTCTCTATAGATTTGTCTAATCTAGATATTTCATGTAAGTGGAGTCATACAGTATTTGTCCTTTTTTGTCTTCCATTTTGTTCACCAGGTTTTCAAGGTTCAGCCATGAAATGGCACATACCAGGACTTAATTTTCTCTCTATAACTGAATAACATTCTATTTTACTCAAATGGTTATAACATATTTTGTTTGTCTGTTGATAAACACTTGGATTTTTTTCACCTTTTAGCTATTTTGAGTAATGTTTCAATGAACACAGGTATGCAGGTATCTGTTTGAGTCCCACAAAGGTTGTCTATGTTATCTTCTAATTTGCTTGTGATTGTGTATAAAAAATTCTCTGACATAATTTAACTAAAAGAAAATAAAAATTCTAAATTATCCCAATGGAAATAGAATTTCTACATACAAGTTAGATCAAAGTCCAGAATTTTTCTTTAAAGATCACTTACAGCCCAACAAAATTTTTCAAGTGAAATTCTATTTCCTTATTAACTAGTAAACTGAGACTTTTATTACTAAACAAAACATACTTTTCATTCAATAGTGAGTAACTGTTATCATGACTAGTTGTGATGGTCACAACTGTAATGGTAGAAGTTGTGTAACAACTTTAATTCCAGTTATTCTTTCATTCCAGGAACAGAGGACCCTAGGACCATCAGGAGGGAAGAGCGTAAGCAGAGCATGAGATCCTAACCAGAGAAGCAGTAATAACAGAGACAGTAGCAGAGGTGTTGACAAAGAGATATACAGCAGCTGAGGGCTCTAGACCCCTGGAATAAGAAAGGCTGTTTGGCCAAAAGCTGGCTTGCAAAATGTGCCCTTTGGTCATTTAAATGAATATACATTTTCTGTGTGTTTTGTGTACATTTTTTTTTTTTTAAAGAGGGATTCTCTAATCAAATACTGTTAATTGATGGTGCCTGGAGGAGATTGTAATCATTGCAATGAAAGAATGAAAGGTTGAGTACAAAACTGATGCTCTGCCATGTAATCTATCACTCAATTCACAATAAACACTTTAATAAAAACAAAAAACATATGCCCACTTTTGAGGAAAATCAACATCCAAGTCAATAAATATTCAGGAATGGTTCCAGTACACTCATACATTATGTGGAAATGCTGATAAATTCATAGCTCTCAATCCCCATGGTCTAGTAATGGAATTTGATTAGTATGAAGTTTGGCAAATAATTTGTCAATCATATGCAAACTTAATAATGTAAGTAAAATTGAAGATAGTGGTGATCCTGTGTCGTTGAGTCATTTCTGACTCAGTGACCATATATGGGGTTTCCGAGGCAGTACATTTTTATGGAAGCAGAAAGCCTCATCTTTTTCCCAGAGAGTAGCTGGTAGATTCAAACTACTGACCTTGTGATTAGCAAGCCAACACATAACCACTATACTACCAGGGCTCCTTAGAACTGAAAATACTCCATTGTAAATGTTATTTTCAGACACATGACATTTTTTTAAATGAGAGTAAAGAATGGAATCTAGTGATGAAATTTTTACATAGTTCTGGGTGAATGTTATCTTTCATATTTTTATGACCTAACCAAAGGTGGAGGATCTTTAAGATAAATGACTTTTTGAGACCTTGCCCTCCTTAAAAATGTATTGAACATTTACTATGTTCACTGTGCTAAATTAAGATGAGTTGCCACTGGATATGATAAAATGCTTTCACTGATATTTTTACCCTCCCTCTATCAGCTCTGGATCACAACTATTTCTCCTATGCTCAGAGATTTTTCTGATGAGAAGTAAACATGACTCTTTGAGTGATCTGAATCTACACAAGGCTGGTGCGAAAATGATGACATCAACCATCCCTCTCACAGTACTCTACACATCTGGGTTTGATAATTAATTGCAATGCCCATATAGAACTCAGACATCTTATTCACAGTTATTTTGTTGTTAAGTGCAGTCGAGTCGGTTCCAATCCATAGCAACCCTGTACAGGGTTTCCGAGGAGCTGCTGGTGAGCTTGAACCACCGACCTTGCAGTTCAAATGGCTTTGCAGTCTGATGCATTAACCCACAGTGCCACACCAGGACTCATAATTATAGGGCTTATTAAAGAAGTTAACATGCTACAATTTAGGGTCAGAAATGCTCAGGGCACTGTTTTTCCTGTCAGGACAGCTTCTCTTCAGCTGTGCCCACAGGCAGGCCTCTCTCTGCCCAATCAATATTACACAAGTCTCTTAGGGCTGCTGATAAATGCCCACAGGACACATCATTCCACCATAAACCTCAACCTGAATGCACTTAGCTATAGCTCTGTGGGTCATCAAACCTAGCTCCCCTACTTAAGTATTTGCAGGCACCCCATTCTGCAAGCAAGCCTCCTACCCAAAATCACTCTACTTGCTCAAGAGCTTGGGAAGCCCACCACTCTATCTCATGCTCTGGCTCTTGGTTCTGCTACTCCTCTTCCACTCCTTCAGTGTCACAGCTTTCTGTCACTGATTCTAGGAAATGCAATGCACAGGGATCTCAGTGTCCAGAGGACACACTCCCTTCCTGGTTCTTCTTTGATGGTAGTGAGATCCCCACTCCTACTTATGAGATGATGACACCCATCCTGACAACCCAACATTGGCCAATTCTCTCATTAGATAGTAACATTGGCCAAGCCTCTCATTAGATTTCCAAGTGTTGACAATCAACAACCCCATTAACAATCACTCACAAGTGAATTATATAACCCATCAGCGTCTTCTCTGACGTTCTCTTCTGATGGGAGTTTACAAAGAGTATAGCTAAAAGAAAGGAGCACTGGTAGTGTAGTAGATTACTAGCTAGGCTGCTAAATGCAAGGTCAGTAGTTCGAATTTACCAGTCACTCCATGGGAGAAAAAGGAGGCTTTCTGCTTCCATAAAGATTTATAGCTTCAAAAACCCTATGCATGGTCATTATGAATCTGAACCAACTCAGAAGCACACACCCACCACCACCATGGCTAAATAATTCATGAAATAATTCAGTGTACTGCAGTTGAACAGAAGGGGATATTCACACTTTATACCTACATCTTTGCATGTCAAATATGAACAGTTGCTAGGCTTTGAAGCTGCAGGGAATGCAAAAAAAAAAAAAAAGTTTCCCTACTTGATCATAACTTTTAACTCCAAAATTTCTTATTTTGAGTTTATTTCCAACAAAAGATACTTTGTCTAAAGAATTATTGCCTTTCTTATATGCATACAGCAATGTGTTCACTATAACAGATTTTGTCATAAGGGCACCCAGTGATGCTAATTTCCTATTTATTTAATGGAATTTAAAAGTACACAGGCAAGTCCATGTAGAAAGAGCCAGTTAGATGGTGGAGTAGGAAGAAAGGCTATAAAGACCCTCTACAACAAAGATAAGGAAAATCAAATGAAACAGATGCAGATGACAGTCCTGGAACCCTGAGTTTCATGTGAAGAGACAGAGGAGTGGATTGAATGCTTACTAAGAGAGAAAGGTGAGCAGACACAGCAAAAAAAAAAAAAAAAAAAAAAAAAAAAAAAAAAAAAAAAAAAAGACATAAGATATACTGCTGATCTGTGCTGGCCAATCACACATTGCATGACCATCAAACTTTTGTGAGCAGCTTCAGAGACAAGACAGCATATTGTCATTGCAGAAACATACCAGTGACTCGTGGAGATAAAGGTGCAGATTTTTTTTTTGAAAAAACACAAGAAAAGGTTTTCATGCTAAAAGAAAAATTCTTTTGTGGTTTCCAGGGATGGGAGGGAAGGGAGAGTAATTTACTGGCTAGAGGGTTGTTGTTGTTAAGTACCGTGGAGTCGGTTCCAACTCATAGTGACCCTGCACAGGATTTTTGAGGCTGTAAATCTTTATGGGAGCAGAACCCTTCATCTTTCTCCCACGGAATCACTGGTAGTTTCAAACTGGTGACCTTGAGGTTGGCAGCCCGACTGGTAACCACTATGCTACCAGAGCTAGAGGGTAGACACATGTTTACTCAGGTGACTGGGATGGAGACTGGCAGAAGAATGATGAAGACAGGTGAAATAGGGACACATGCAAGGGTTAAGGGGGTAGGGGTAAATAGTATATATACAACCCAAAAGAACTCTGGTAGCTAGTGGTTACGAATCAGGCTGCTAACCTCAAGGTTGGCAGTTCAAAACTACCAGTTGTTCCATGGAAGAAAGATGAGGCTTTCTGCTGCCATAAAGATTTACAGCCTTGGAAACCCTGTGCAGGGTCACTATGAGTCGGAACCAACTCCACGGTACTTAACAACAAAACAACAAGGAGCTCTGGTAGTTATGAATCAGGCTGCTAACTTCAAGGGCATCAGTTCGAAACTACCAGTGGTTCCATGGGAGAAAGATGAGGATTTCTGCTCCTGTAAAGATTTACAGCCTTGGAAATCATTGCAGGGTTGCTATGAGTCGAAACCAACTCCACAGCATATAATCACCACCACCACTACACAACCCTGGAAATACAGCGTTTTGTGGAAGAGATATACATGCTGACCAGGTATGGGAGGAATACTAGGTGCATACCTACAAATATATTAAGGGTATGAATGAGGATATTTGTCATGGTATTTTTCTTTTCTGCAACAACACCTATGAATATACAATATACAACTTGATAAGAACTTCTTAGACATTATCAAACCCCTTGAAGCAATGAGTTGCTGGCTCTGGGGACTCAGGACCATAGTCTCAGGGGACACCATGGTCAATTGACATAACATATTTCACAAAGCCAATGTTCTACATCCTACTTTGGTGAGTAGTGTCTGGGATCTTAAAAGCTCATGAGTGGTCACTTAATATGCAACTATTTTTCTCTCCATGTGAGGAAGAAAGAAGAGTGATAAAAATTTAAGATGCATGGAATCAACTAGTCAGATGGTCCAATGGAACATT
This sequence comes from Chrysochloris asiatica, assembly GCF_000296735.1. Classification (NCBI taxonomy): domain Eukaryota; kingdom Metazoa; phylum Chordata; class Mammalia; order Afrosoricida; family Chrysochloridae; genus Chrysochloris; species Chrysochloris asiatica. Next base: position 3,420,442 of record NW_006408719.1, on the reverse strand, counting down.
TGAACATCAGTCACCAAGGCTCTTACACCAGAAGAACTAGATGCTATTTGGCTACTACTGCTAGTTGCTCTGAAAGGGATCACATTAGAAGGTCCCAGATAGAGTGAGAGAAAACGGGAGCAAAACCCAATAATAATTTTTAAATATCAGGTTTACCAATCAGAAAGAGACTGGAGGAACCCAAGACTATGACTCTTGACCACCTTTCCTTCGTGTCTGGAAAGGAACTCAACCTTTTGGCCCAATTTTCAGCCCAAAAGTATAGGGAAGGCAACAACACTAGTAAGGTATGCTAACCATAGAATGATTAATCATTCCAGATCAAAAGGACAACGTTAATCTAAGGGCAAATCTGAAAAGGGATGACAAGGAAGGTGGAGTGGAAATGGCAACCAAAGTGGGATAACTGTTGCTACATGAAGGAGGATTGTAATCATTGAAATAAAACAGTGTATAAATTTGTTGAATGTAAAATTGATGTTCATATCTCTAAACCTTCACTCAATTCAAAATTGAAAAGTTAAAAAAGAAAGTACACAAGCATACCAAACATGTTACCAAAAACCATATGAACAGAACAATTAGAAGGAATGGCACCAGGGTTCACTATGCAACAAAATTTAAATGTTCTACAGAATAAAAATGAATTTGAAGTTAAGAGGTTATTGATATCCTGTTCAGCATACAAATGAAGTTTCAAGTAGGCAATGATACTTAAGAAAGTAAATCAATCATTTTCAAAGAGTAACCACACATCCATATCCTCTAACTTCCATCCAGAGAATGAAAAGTAATTTTTACCTTCGTGTCAGGAATTTAAGGTTTAATATATCATTCTCTTTAAAAGCACTGAGCAAGGTTATGGAACAATTGTTGTTTAAAGGAAACAGTTGCTCTCTAACAATTCTCTGTAAACCTATTGTTTGTCAAGACAACTGTCAAGTTTATTGTAAAGTAAGGAAACACATGAATTCAGAGATGACTGACAAAGTACTTGCTTTAGAAGGTTGCGGTGTAAATGTTTCAAATATCAAAGGAAGAACAATGATATTGCCAATGGAAAGAGATCTTTTTTCATAAAGAAAATGCCAACCTATCATAAACATTCTATCAAGATGGGATTTTTGCCTTCTTTTATATTCAATCTCTATTAAATGACAGAGGCTCCAATTATGAGGGGCTAATATCTTAAATTGAGTCCTAATGTGGTGCTGTGGGCTAATGCATCAGATTGCAACTGCAAAGTTGGTGGTTTAAGCTCATCAGCTGCTCCTTGGAAACCCTATACAGGGTTGCTATGGATTGGAATCAACTCGACGGCACTTCACAACACAACAACAATATCTTAAATGGGAGTCCTGGTGTGGTGCTGTGGGTTAATGTGCCAGACTGCAAAGCCATTTGAACTGCAAGCTTGGTGGTTCAAGTTCACCAGCTGCTCCTCAGAAACCCTATACAGGTTCACTATGTGTCAGAATCGACTTGACAGCACTTGACAACAACAACAAAATCTTAAATGAGTGTCAGAAATTGTACTCAATTGTTATCCAATAATATGTATTGGATGCCTCTAGGTGCATAAGAATTTTACTAGGTTATCTAAAACTTGTAAAGGAAAATAGCAGACACCGCTTCTCAAGATTACAATCTAGTGAGAGGGATTAAATCATATATACATTTAAAAGCTCAAGTAAAGCAATGGTCTTTAAATAAGGTAAGAAAATGCAAGGTCATTAAGTAATAGGGGCTAGTTAAAAGACAAAACCAATAAGTGTGGAGGTGGGGCTTGATGGAGGAGCAGGGAGAAGTGCAGTGAGGATCTCCATCAGCAATAACAGAATACCAGATGAAGCAGGTTCAGGGGATGGTCCCAGAACTCTGAAATACAAATAAAGGAATGTTTAGAAAGTTTGAAGGATTATAAGCACTAGAATTTGTAGTGGAAGCAAAAAATCTAGTGCTTCCAGATCTGTTGGCCTCAGTGACTCCCAGAGTGGCCATCTTGGATGAGACAGAGTGGGGGAAGTATCAGAGCCGCGCCATATGCCTGATGCCTGACCAATCCTCAGAGATAAGGGTGTGGACATTCTTTCTTTTTTTTGTATCTGTTCATTTGTCTCTTGCTGTCTGCACACCTCCATTCTGGTGACAAGAGAGGGTGCCTGAGCGAGTGACCACGCCACCCAAAACCCAGATCTCATAAAAATTTAAAGGGAAAGTTTCCACTTAAAACCAAATGGCAGCGCAAAATGGCCACAACCAGGCCTGAACTGTTAATCACTAGAAGAAAAGGCCTGAACCGGTATTGTGGAGTGGGAGAGAGGCAGACTGAAAAAGGAAACAGGCAAAAAATTAAATCCTGAGTTATGTCATAATGACCAACAGTGGCATCTTGAAATTTTTCAGGCGGTCTCGAAGGCAAGAAGCCACGAGAAGGATATTAAAGTCATACTCATATTTGGCTACAGAATTTTTCTTCTCTCTTTTCTGCAATTATAGACAACAGTATCCAATCTGTCTTTTTTGCTGTTGCTGTTTTGTGTATTGATCCCCTCTTTAACTTTGTTGCTGTTGTTGTTAAGTGCTGTCGAGTCGGTTCCAACCCATAGTGACCCTGTACAGGGTTTCCGAGGGTGTAAATCTTTACGGGAGTAGAAACCCTCATCTTTCTCCTTCGGAGCAGCTGGTAGTTTCGAACCACTGACCTTAAGGTTCGCAGCCCGATTCATAACCACTACACTACCAGAGCTCCTTTAGGGGGTTCTTTCTCTACCAACACTACCAAAAAGAGACAGTAATTGTGGTCACATAGTCAAGCTACAATCACACCCTATAAAATCCCACCATCCAGGCAAGAACCGATAACAGCTGCCATACACCAGTTAGGTAGCCAACACCTGCGACAGTTACTCTGAGTTAACTAATAGAAAGAGTGAAAAGGGAAGCCCATCTTCTGATCACATCAACCTGGAGGCAATCAGAAAAGCATAATAAAATACCAAAACATACATTCCTCTAAGTAGTAAGGTGACAGCTAATGACTGAATATTTCCAAGAAACACATGACCATCTTTGGACATGTCCAGAAACAAGATAAAGTGACAGAGACAAATGAGCTGGAGATAGACCTAGACTTCATATTTGGAAGACAACTATCTGGCTGACTGATTGGAAGAGATCTGTATGTGTGCCCATTCCAAAGAGAGGTCACCCAACAGAATGTGGAAATCATCAGAAAATATTTCTGATATTACCTGTAATGTCAGTAATATAACCTGTAATATCTGATATTACCTGTAATGAAAGTAAAGTTTACTACAGGTAATACAGAAATGGATACAAGCATACACTGACTGACAACATTCAGTGCTTCAATCTGGATTCAAAAGACCTGGAATGAGAGATATCATTGCTGATGTCAGAAGGATCTTGGCTGAACCAAATGAGAAACAAAACACAACATACCAAAATCTATGGGACAAGGCAAAAGCCGTGCTGAGAAGACAATTCATTGTGAGAAATGTGCACATCCAAAAAGAAGAAAGAACCAAAATTAACACATCAACACACCATCTACAACAATTAGAAACAGCAGCAGAGGGAACCTACAGTCACCAAAAGAATATAAACAGTAAAGGTCATAGCAGAAATAAATGAGATAGAAAAGAGAAAAACTATAGAAAGAATCAACAGGACAAGAAGCTAGTTCTTTGAAAGGATTAATAAAATTGACAAACCACTGGCAAACCTAACAAAAGAAAAAAGGGAGAAGACACAAATAACATGCACACAACCTACATAAACTTACACAGGGTGAGTTAGAAAATTTGAACTCACCCATAACAAAACATGCAATTGATTAAGTCATCAAAAAACTCCCAACCAGGAGGCAGGACTTGATGGTGTCTAGGGTGGAGGTGCAGCGAAGTTCACCATCAGCCATACCACAGAATACCACGCAAAGCAGATTCAGGGCAGAGCTCCAAAACTCGAAACCACAAAGATAGGAAATTTTTTTTAAAAGTTTGAAGGCTTATAGCTAGTGGAACTTAAAGCTGAAGTAAGAAATCGCATACTTTTGAATCTGTTGGGCTCGGAGGGCCGGAGCCAACATCTTGGGAAAGACCAAACGGCGAGACAAAGCGGAGGAGCAGACACACCACAGAAAAATGCTGCAGGAACTTTGGAGCAAAGGTGGACAATACACTTTGTCAGTTTTGCTTTGTTCTGATTTTTTTTTTTTTTTTTTGGTATCTGGTCATTGGCGCCCCGACTGTTTGCATCAATTCTTCTAAGGTCTTCCTTATTCACTACCCAGCTTTCACATGCATATGAGGTTATTGAAAATACCATGGCTTGGGTCAGGCGCACCTTAGTCCTCAAGCTGACATCTTTACTCTTCAACACTTTAAAAAGGTCTTGTGCAGCAGATTTGCCTAATGTAGTATGTCATTTGATTTCTTGACTGCTGCTTCCATGAAAGTTGATAGTTGATCCAAAAAGAATGAAGTCCTTGACAACTTCAATCTTTTCTCCATTGGTAAGTATTTTATTTATTGGTCCATTGGTTAAGATTTTTGTTGTCTTTACATTGAGATGCAATCCATACCGAAGGCTATGTTCTTTGATCTGCATCAGTAAATATTTTAAGTCTTCTTCACTTTCAGCAAGCAAGGTTGTATCATCTGCATATCGTAGGTTGTTAATGAGTCTCCCTCCAATCCTCATGCCACGTTTTTCTTCACATAATCCAGCTTCTCGGATTATTTGCTCAGCATACAGTTTGAATAAGTATGGTAAAAGAATACAACCCTGTCATACATCTTTCTTAATTTTATACTAATCAGTTTTCCCATGTTCTGTTCGAACAACTGCCTCTTGGTCCATGTACAGATTTCTCATGAGCACAATTAAGTGCTCCAGAATACTCATAGTATGCAATGCTGTCCATAGCTTGTCATGATCCACACAATCGAAAGCCTTTGCATACTCAATAAAGCACAGGTAAACATCTTCCTGATATTCTCTGCTTTCAGCCAAGAACCATCAGACATCAGCAATGATAGCTCATTAGAAAGATGCAAATCAAAATAATAATGAGATATCATTTCACACAAGCAATAACAGCAAAGATCAAAAAAGTAAAGGACAATAAATGCTGGCTATGAGGCAGAAAGACTAGGACCCCCACTACATTGTTGGTGGGATTGCAAAATGGTCCAACCATTCTGGAAAGCAATATGGCACTTTCCCAGAAGGTTTGAAATTGAAACACCTTATGATCCAGCAATTCCTCTACTTGGTATTTACCCACATGAAATACAAGCCATAACACAAGTAGATATATACACACCAATGTTCATAGCAGCACTTTTTACAAGAGCAAAAAATGGAGACTGCCTAAGTTCCCATCAGTGGAAGAATGGATAAACATACTGTGGTACATACACGCAGTGGAATATTATGCTACCTTGAAGAATAAAAAGGAAGCTGCAAGCCACCACATAACATGGATGAACCTTGAGGACATTATGCTGAGTGAAATTAGTCAATCACAAAAGGAAAAATACTGCAGAGGACCTTTATTGTAAAAGATTAAGAAAAAGAACCCAGCCTAATAGCAAAAAGAATAAATGTTTGCTAATCACTGGGATGTATGGGACAAGGTGAGAGGAGGGAGGGGAAGATAGAGCACAGGGTAAGGAATAGACACAGGATAGCTTGGGTGCTGTGGGTGGGGGGCAAGACACAAGAAGGGGGAAAGGAATGGAAGAATAAATTGGATGGAAGAACAGTTAGGCAGGTTTGCATGGGCTAAATGGGAAATAGCTAAACATGATGTATACACAATGTTGGAACAATGGGGCTCTGGGATACAGGGATTGAGGCATGGTTTGAACGGGTAAAAGAAGGCAAAGAATGTTAAGATGCTTGGCTGTCTTTTTAATCTTGGTTTTCCTTGACTACCATTGTAAAATGGGCACTTGAGGGGAAGAGAAAGGAATAGCCAGAGACAAACATCACAATAGAAAGCTTGCATGTCCATCTTCAACCTATAACTGACTGGAATACTTAAAGGGGGCTCAAACTTGCCCAGTGAAAGAGCCTTCCTATGAAGCCTTTGCATTGCATAAAACCATAGGTGGAGTCTGAACCACATCCAGAATCTTCTGAGGTGGGAATTTTCAACTTGAAAGGACAAGAGCAGCTAGAAGAAGATAAGATACTACGTGAAAGAAAGACAGGCAGGAAAAATCAAAAACAATAATGGCAGTCTAATTGACTACTACAAGAACTAGCAAGCTGTTCCCTCGGGAGCCATCAAGGCAAATGGTCGGTTCCCCTCAGAGCAAAATCCCTTTGAAGACTAAGACTCAAGGAGAATACATGAGCAGACATATGGTCTGGCTGGTGACCACGCTGGTCACCGATAAGTGGAAGTGGGGGGGTGGGGAACAGCAAGGAAGTTATGAGCTAAGCCTGACCATATTCAATAGACTCCTGTGAACCCAGGTTAACACCTGGTTGTCCAGCTGTATGGCAAAGCCTGGGGATTCCTGGGCCCAGAGACAGTGACATGGCCACAGAGGACTAGAGCAGAGAGTGAAGCGTCCAGCTGATATGAAGTGAGAGATGCACAAGAACACCCATACTTGCATATAGTACCCACTTGACTTGGCTTCAATGTCTGGATAATCAGAACTCGACTAGATGAAAAAAGAAGAGTAAAAAAAGAGTAATCCACTACAGTTTGATGAACTTGACCTATACTTATAGATGTAGTAGCTCAAAAGAGGGAACAAATCTTTACAGCGAGGATAATCCCCACCCCATCAGTAAACAGGGTTGACAGGGATGGGCAACTTAGACACTGGCTACCCGAAAAGGGAGGGGGGGGGAATGGCACTACAAACATAAGAAGCGACTGGCTTACAAGCTTTCAAGAGGGGGCAGAAGAAAGTAAAGTCTCCACTGAGGGTTTTCCAATCTGTTGGGATGGAGCTGATGAAAGGAGATGGGGATAAGACTCTTGTAGTACAACAGTGAATAACTGCTATCAGGACTGATTGTGATGGTTGGAAATATAAAGGTAGATGTTTTGTAACAAAAGGAGGGGAGTGGTTGATTTTTCGAGGTCCCTGTGACCATCAAGTGAGAAAAGCTGAGTGAGAGACCATACCCAAAGAAATAGTGATGCCATAAATGGAGGTAGAGATGATGACGACATGGAGAGATGGAGCAGCTGGGGACTCTGGATTTAGGGAGAAAGAGGAGCTGTGTTCTGACGGCCAGGGGACAGACTTGCGGGGTGTACCCTTTGGTTGTTTGAAGATGCATGGAGTGGATTGTAATCATTGTAATGAAATGAAATATGAAAGAATTAATGTAAACTGTTGTTCTCCCATGTAAACTATCACATAATTCACGATAAACACTTAAAAGAAAAAGAAAGAACATGATCTGCTTCACTTTTGGCGCTTCTTTCTTGATGGTAATGTGATCTCCCTTTCTGTCACTGAAATGGTTTACTTTAAGCCTAATAGAATGGTAACATTAATCAATCACTACATTAGGGCTCCATATATCTTATTT
>NW_006408719.1:3411441-3412247 GCF_000296735.1 Chrysochloris asiatica | reverse complement strand
TTCTCTTCTTAGTTGATGAATCTAGAGTCCTCAGCCGCGCCCCGTCTCCATGCCCCCATCTCTGCCTCCATCTCTGGTGCTGCTGCTGCTCTGGATAAGGTCCCGCACTGTGCTTGTGCGTTCCTCTATTGATGGTCCTAGGGTCCTCTGTTTCTGGACTGCAAGATTAACCACTCCCCTTTTTTTGTTACAAAACTTCTACCTTTACAAGTGTGATAGTCGCGATTAGTCATGATAAAAGTTATTCACTACTGAATCTTACGAGACCCATCTAGACAAGATGATAGCTATTCAGTGGGGACTCTTTCTTTCCCCCCACCCTCTTAAACTAAGCTCCCTCTTGAAGCCTTGTAAACCAGTCACTTTGTGTCTTTATTGCCACCTCATTTTAGGTAGTCAATGTCTAAGTTGCCCATTCCTATCTACCCTGTATACAGAGTGGATAGCATTGAAACTTGATTTGAAGACTCTTTCCCTCTCCGTTGGTGTTTAGAGTAACTACTGCTCTGAGTATAGGTCAGGTTCATCATGAAGATGTATCTTCTGTCACTGTAGCTGTTCCAGTATGCTTGTCCTTACTAGTGGGAATGTCTCACCTCACAAGGTTGTGGATGGGACTCAGGAGTCCACCTAAGGTCCTGTACTCTGTAAAGGCTTTGCACGAGGCTTATTTCACTGGGCAAGTTGTAAAACCCTTTTTAGGTATTCCAATCAATTATTGGCTGAAGGCGGGCTTACAAGTTTTCTCTAATCATGTTTCCCAATATTCCTTTCTATCCCACTCAAGTGTCTATTTTACAATAGTA
>NW_006408719.1:3408551-3410046 GCF_000296735.1 Chrysochloris asiatica | reverse complement strand
CTGATATTCTATTCTTAATCGTTTGGACCTCTTTCTGTAGGTTTTGAATTGTTTCCAATGCTCTATCTATCTTATTTGATTGTTCCTGTGGCACATTACTGATTTCTTCCTTATTTTTCTCAACTGCACTGTATAGTGTTTTGATACCTTTTATAATCATTTTTAGGAATTCCTTCGCAGGCATTTCCAAATCCTGCCCATCTTCCAGTATGGAGTGTAGGTCTACTTCCAGCTCATTTGCCTTGGTCACTTTATCTCATTTCTAGACATGTGCAGATATGGTCATCTGCTTCTATTTTCTGGGCATCTTCAGGGGTTATCTGTGGACTTAATACTTAGATGGGTATGTATTGGTATTTTTTATGCTTTCTGAATGCCTCCAGGTAAATGTGATCAGGAAATGGGCTTCCCTTTTCACTTTTCTTCCTGAGAAGTTTAAGATATCACTGTTGGTCATTTTGACATAACTTAGGATTTAATTTTCGGCCTATTTCCTCTTTCTTCTGCTTGTCCCACTCCACAATCCCCATTCAGGCCTTTTTTCTAGTTGGAAAGAGTTCAGAGCTGGCTGTGGCAATTTGGTTTTAATTGGAAACTGTCTCTTTAAATTTCAAGGAGATCTGTGCGCATGCATAGTAGAACCCTCCGAGGAAGGGGCTGGGGTGCCCACTAGCTCAGGCACCCCTATAGTCACCAGAATGGAGGTGGGCAGATAACAAGGGACCAATGAACATATGCCCAAAGAAAAGAATGTCCACACCTTTATCTCAGCGGTTCTGCCAGGCATCTATGGCTGCTCAGATCCTTCCCCCATGTAGACTCACCCAAGATGGTGGCTCCTGGAGCAGCTGAGCATCCCAGACTAGAAAGCAATAGATTTCTTGCTTCTGGCACAAATACCCCCAGCTGTGAGCCTTCCAACCTTCTAAATATTCCTTTATATGTAGTTCAGAGTTCTGGGACCAGCCCCTGAGCCTGCTTGGTCGGTTATTCTGTGTTGTTGTTGGCGGAGCTCCTTTACTGCACTTCCACTCGATCCGCCATCTTGTTTGTTCTCTCCGCCATGGTATTTTTAATAACCTCATATGCATGCAAAAGCTGGACAGTGAATAAGGACGACTGTAGAAGAATATATGATTTTGAGTTATGATGTTGAAGGAGAATATTGAAAGTGCCACAGATGCCAAAAGAACCAATAGATCCCTTCTGGAAGAAGTGCAGCCAGAGTGCTCCTTGGAGGCCAATATGGCCAAACTTCGTCACTCATACTTCATACATATTGTCAGCAGGGACCAGTCGCTGGAGAAGGATATCATGTGTGATAAGGTGGAGGGTCAGAGAATAAGAGGAAGACCCCCAAAGAGATGAATTGACCAAGTGGCAGCATCGATGGACTCAAGCATGGCAACAATAGTGAGGTTGGCCCAGGAATGGGCAATGTTTCGTTCTGCTGTGTATAAGGTCACTATGGGTCAGTACCGACTCAACGGCACCT
>NW_006408719.1:3400931-3406108 GCF_000296735.1 Chrysochloris asiatica | reverse complement strand
TGTGGTGTTGGAGGAGAATACTGAAAGTGTCATGGACTGCCAAAAGAACCAATAGATCTGTTTTGGAAGAAGTGCAGCCAGAGTGCTCCTTGGAAGCCAAGATGGCTAAGCTTCATCTCTCATACTTTGAACATATTGTCCGGAGGGAACAGTCGCTGGAGAAGGATGTCATGCTGGGTAAGGTGGAGGGTGAGAGAAAAAGAGGAAGACCCCCAAGGAGATGGATTGGCCAGTTGGCATCATTGATGGACGCATCAGTGGTGAGGTTGGCCCTGGATCAGACATTGTTTCGTTCTGCTGTGCATGGGTTCGCTTTGAGTTGGTTCCGACTCAATGGCACCTGACAACAACATGGGTCAGAACCAACTCGAAGGCACTAAACAACAACAACAACAATCCCCACAAGACAGAACTATTTTGAAGCAGTGGATTAAGTGTTGGGATGCTCACCACAAGGTCATTAGTTGAAACCCACTAGCCACTCTGAAGGAGAAAGTTGAGGCAGTATTTTCCCATAAAGATTTTAAGGTCTTGGAAACCTTAAAGAGCAGTACTATTCTGTCCTGTAAGGTGGTTATGAATTGGAATTGACTAGATGGCAGTAGGTGGGTGATTGTCTCCACAAGACTGCCATGTACCTTATTTACATTATTAACAAGCTATCCAGTCCCCCTTGGTGGGCCACAGCACCTCACATTTTAATGGTTCCATGTGAGCCGCAAGGTCAGCAGTTCGAAACTACCAGATGTTCCATGGGAGAAAGATGAGGCTTTCTGCTCCCATAAAGATTTACAGCCTCGAAAACCCTGTACAGGGTCACTATGAGTTGGAACCGACTCCACGGCACATAATAACAACAACCCAGCCTTTGGTTGAAGCTACAAAGACAATGGTTAGAAGGGCCATATCATGTAATTCACTGCACTGCAGGTCATACCATTGGCTCTTCTAGCCACTGCCACTTCCATAGTTGAAGGATTAACTTCTCATCTCAATCGTTTTAAATGTAAATAACCCATGAATGTGAACTTCATGCTTTGATTTCCCCCTGCTTTTTGGACGGACAATTTCTAATTTTCCATTCCTATTAAACTAGTTCTAGCAAGCATTTGTGCTGAACCTCCACAATCTGGATGACAGCAAAAAGCAGTGGCAGAGAAATGTGGCAGCGGAAGCAACAAAACCAAGAACATGAGATGAAACAGTGGGCTTCCCAGCCCATGGAGCTAGAGCTGAGGGCTTTCGAGCTAAGACTTACAGGTAAAATGGAGTACAATAATGGCAATACAATAATTGGACAATAATGGCAGAACTAAAATTTCCCTATCAACATGCATGGAAGTAACAGGCAAAAAATCAATATAAAAAGTATTGCACTGGCCAAATCTGCTGCAAAAATTCTTGAAAATGAATAGCAAGGATGCCACTTAGAGGACTAAGGTGCTTCTGACTTAAGACATGGTATTTTCAATCACTTCATATGCATCTGAAAGCTGCATAATGAATAATGAAGACCAAAGAAGAATCAGTGCTTTTGAATCATGGCGTTGATGAAGAATATTGAGTATACCATAAACTTCAGAGGAATGAGCAAATCTGTTTTAGAAGAACTACAGCTAGATTGCTAGATTTCTCCTTGGAAGTGAGGATAGTGACACTTTTTCTCTTGTACTTTGGCCACGTTATCAGGAGGGACCTGGCCTTGGAAAGATATCATGCTTGGTAACGTGGAGCGTCAACGAAAAAGAGAAAGATTCTCAGTGAGACGGATTGAAACAGTGGCAGCATCAATGAGCTCAAACATAACAATTGTGAGGATGTTTCAGGGTGGGGCAGTGTTAGGTTCTGTTATACATAGAGTCAGTAAGAGCAAGAACCAACTCAACAATATCTAAAATCAATATTATATCATTACTCTGAGGAGACAAACATGTTCCTTGAAGAATCTTCTTGTTTCAGTGGAAACACTGAGCATCTGTACCCATAAGCAAAGTCCAGCATCAAAAGCAAATCAACAAACTGAAATAATTCGCACCAGCTCATAATATCAAACATGTGTTTATTCAGTCATATTTTAGCCAACTTATCCCTATCTACCCAAAGTAGGCAATGGGTACCAGCTACAAGTTTGAGAGTCCACATACCTCCCTGCACTTCAGACCAGCCATCTCCTTCTTGCTTATTCCCTGGTCGCAAGGGTTAAGTCAATGGGTATTGTCCATAGGTTCACAACTGTCTGAATATCAGCCAGCACTTTTGCTCTTTCATCCCTAGCCTTCCTGGGCCAGGACAACAAGTGCCAACAGAACATGTTCAAATTCAGACCAAATTCAGACCATCTGTTCATTGCTGCACCTCCCCTGCCTCCACTCACTGGGAGGACCCATGTGGTCACCACAAGCAAGCATAACAGGCTGTTTCCTTGCCAGCTCCCTTTAACTCCCAGTCCTATATGGTTGGTTGTTTGTTTTCAAATGGGCACTGAATTTTCCTGCCATGATGAATACATCTAAGAGGCAAACTGCTGGGTCAAAGTTAAAAAAACTAACCAGTTCCCCTTCACACCCTTTATAAGCCTTTCCTTCTAATGTAAATCTCCTGTTCTTTCAGCAGTTCTGAGTGAGTCTGCATGTCTTTGCAAAGGCAAACTTCTTAATTCTGAAGGTTCTGGGTGGGACTCAGGTTTCAGATCTATCAGGTTACTGTATATAACCAAAAACTTGTGTTATTACAGGAAAATCCTAGTTACCCTTTTAGCATATCCAATCAAATATTGACTAAAGGTAGATTAACATAATATCTGTTCTCTGTAATATCCAATATTGGTTTTATAACACTTGCTGTTAAGTTCCATTGAGTTGGCACTGACTCATAGTGACCCTCTATGGGGTTTTTGAGGTTGTAAGTTTTTACATGGGAAAAAAAATTCTCCTGAGAAGTAGCTCATTTTTCTCCCATAAAGTGGCAGGTGAGCTTGAACTGCTGACTTTCTTGTCCACAGTCCAGTGTTTACCCTATAGAACCACCACCCTTCTACTTTATAACACTGTAGTGTTATAAACACATGACAAGGTGTTGTGCCTAGGAGTTGGTTCCGACTCATTGCAACACTGCATAAGTTTTCCAAGGCTGTAAATCTTTATGTGGGTAGAAAGCCTCATCTTTCTCCTGGAGAACATCTGGTATGCAATATCCATATAACATCCAGGTAAACACATAACCCTATATACATAACCCTTTTAAAAACATTCATTTTATCTTCTCTTCTCCACCTATAGATGATTGTCCCATTCATAAACATACGGCCTTGAGCCACAGGCAAGGTGAACCCAGTAGACCCTGCTGATACTATATCCCATGATAGGAGAAATTACCTGCTCTAAGAAAATCACCAGTTGCTCCTTGGAAACCTTACATATAGGGTCGCTATGAGTTGGAACCACTATGAGTTGGAACCTATAGCTTCCGTGAGTCCAGAAATTCTAAAAGTTTTGAAACTTTTATAATTTTTCAAATCACGGAAGCTACAGACTTAGCCAACAGAGGGAGTTGGTTTAAAGAATCAGAAGGTACTAATGATTATTCCAAATTCAGAGGAATTTAAAGTTATGTCTTGGTGTTCAATAAAGATTTGTTAAGTGCCTTTGCATCAGATTCGACTTATTTCAAGCCTGTATAGATTTTCCAAGGAATGGTTGGTGGGTCTGAACCACCAACCATTCAATTAGCAGTCCAGTGCTTATTCCACAGCATCTCAGTAAAGATGGTGTTTGTAAGTGCCTCTGAGTCAGTTCCCACTAACAGCAACCCTGCATAGGTGTGGTACTGTGAGTTATAGTGCTGGACTGCAAAATCAGTGTGAACTGCAAGGTCCACAGTCCAAGCTCAACAGTCACTCCTCATAAACTCTACACAGGGTCACTAGGGGTCAGAACCAACTCCACAGCACTTAACAACAACAACAATAGTTTACAAGGAGTGGCTGGTAGGTTTGAACTGCCAACCTTGTAGTTAGCAGTCCACTGCTTATCCTACAGTGCCACACAGGACTCTTCAGTAAAAGCAGGGAAACATACATTGTCAGCTTATTTTTCATAGAAACAATAGCTAACATTAATAGTTGCTGTTAGATGCCATTTAGTGGGTTTCGACCCATAGTAACCCTATGTATAACAACAAAATACTGCCTGGTCCTGCACCATCCTCATAATTGTTATGTTTGAGCCCATTGTTACAACCATGTGTCAAACCATCTTCGCTGACCCTCCACTTTACCAAGCACGATATTCTCTTCAAGGACTGGTCCCTTCTGCTAGAGTGGCCAAAGTACACGACACAAAGTTTCACCATGCTTGCTTCTAAAGAACATTCTGGCTGTACTCCTTCCAACACAGATATGTTTGTTCTTCTGGCAATCCATGGTACTTTCAATAGTCTTCACCAACACCACACTTTAAATACACCAATTTTTCTCTGGTCTTCCTCATTCATTTTCCAGTTTTCACAAGAATATGAGGTGATTGAAAATATCTTCTCTTGGGTCAAGTACACCTTAGTCCTCAAAGTTACATCTTTGCTCTTTAACACTTTAAAGATACATTTTGCAAATGATTTGCTTAATGCAATATATTACTTGACTTCTTGACTGCTGGGTGAATTTTTTTCGTAACAGATTTTCAGTAACCACTTAAGAAGATAATAGCACTTTCAGATGTGTTCTTGTTATATAATTTAACTCCAATAATCTATTTACCAAACTAAGATCTAGCTTCCTCTATCATCCAAACAAGTATGTAGTCAATTTGATCAACCTAAACATCATTATGAAGGAGCTGTAGTAGCGTAGTGGTTACGAATCGGGCTGCGAACCACAAAGTCAGCCATTCGAAACTACCAGCTGTTCCACAGGAGAAAGATGAGACTTTCTGCTCCTGTAAAGATTTACAGCCTCGGAAACCCTGTACAGGGCCGCTATGAGTCAGTTCCAACTCCACGGCACTTAACCACCACCACCACCAAACATCATTATGATCAAAAAGTGACAGGAATATTCGGCTCTCTCAGTAGGATTCTACTACTTGTTGTTGTGAAGTGCCCTCGAGTCAGTTCTGACCCATAGCGACCCTGTATAGGGTTTCCAAGGAGCAGCTGGTGAGCTTGAACAGCCAACCTTGCAG
>NW_006408719.1:3397909-3399426 GCF_000296735.1 Chrysochloris asiatica | reverse complement strand
GATGAAATAGAAGAATTCTACCAACTTCTTCAATCTGAAATCGATCAAACATGCAATCAGTATTGCTCATAACTGGTGACTGGAATGCAAAGGTTGAGAGCAAAGAGGAAGGACCAGTAGTTGGAAAATTTGGACTTGGTGATAGAAATGATGCTGGAGAACGAATGATAGATTTCTGCAAAACCAATTATTTGTTTATTTCAAATACCTTCTTTAGACAGTGTAGCAGACAACTATACACATGGACTCTACTACTAGGGAAGGATAAATGGTGTACTTTGTTCAGGTAATTTAAAATCAGTTGCCACTGAATTTATGCCAACTCATGGTGACTTCATGTGTGTCAGAGTAGAACTGTTGCACAGAGTTCTCAATGGCTGATTTTTCAGAAGTTTATTTGCCAGCTTTCCTCCAAAGGATCTCTGGGTGAATTTACACAGGTAACCATTTAGTTAGCAGACAAGTACATTAACCATTTGTACCACCTGGGGACTCTGTCCTGCAATAATAGTCTTATCGTTCTAAGGTTTCTCAGGGATAAATTTACAGTCCCTGATGGCTCCTTCAGCCATTTGCTGCGGGTGCTAAAACACCCATCTTCTTTATCGAACTCTGTGTTAGTTTTCTAGGGTTTCCATAATCAAATAACACATATCAGTGTCTTTAAAGAACGGATATTTATTATCTCACAGTTTTGAAGGCTGGAAGTCTAAATCATAGTCAGTTCTAGGAGAATATTTTTGTTTGACCATCTCAGCTTCTAGTAGCTTACAATAATCCTTCCCATTGCTGTACTTGTGAATACTTCTACTTTTGTTGTCATGTTGACTGTCTCTTGCATGTGAGTGTGTGTGTGTTTGTGTGTGCATGTGTTATCTGTGCCTATTCTGTTTTATTAAATATAAGATAGTGAGATAGGCTTCCGGCCCTTCCCTGACTGGGCAGCACAGGTATGCGGGCTCCAGAGAAAGTAGGGGGCAGTATCACAAATTGGGGCCCCCGCCTGGTAGACAGACAGCTTTTGGGCAAACAAAAAACATTAGGTTGTAATTTTATGAACTTGTGTTTTTGAAGGATCAAACTACTGAGGAGTTACGAGCATTTGAACTTCCACCCGCCTGCTCCCGGCTCCTACCCCAGGGACCGTTCTGCCCACTGCAGAACTTAGCAAGGGTTGAACAGACCCATTCAAAGGGCTGACGCTCTCAGAGAGCTAGCGGGGCCACAGGAACCAACATAGTCCATTCCAGGGGGTTCCGCATTGCCACATTAGGCATTACCGGTGTGTATATAGGACAAATTGTGGGGCTCAAGGCACAGGGAGACAAAGAGACACATTTTAGATGTAATCAAAAACAGACCCCATCTGCCTGCAAGCACCAAGCCCAGCCCTCTGCCCAGCCTCCTAGCCTTAGGCCCGCCCATCAAAGCATCAAGATTTGGGCCAGCCCAAATTGAGACACCCCTTGAGTAGCAGCTTAACACCAGTAACAAAGCACCCCTGCTGTGGTTTAATC
>NW_006408719.1:3395694-3396239 GCF_000296735.1 Chrysochloris asiatica | reverse complement strand
TTTGGAGGACTCTTTGTCTCCCTATATTACACAAGAAGAGTCAGCAACCACTGCCAAAAAGGCAAGCTGCAATCACACCTTATAAAATACCAAAAACCAATACCAGCAGACATATACCAGGGAAACAGGCAACACCTGTGAAACTCACTCTGAGTTAAGCAATAAGAAGAGAGAAAAAGAAGACCACACCCTGATCACATCTCCCTAGAAACAATCATAAAGCATTAAAAAGTACCAAAATACATACTCACTTAAGTATTAGGGCAACAGATAAACATTAAACATGTCCAAGAAGCAAAAACTGATGACCATATCAGCACATGTCCAGAAAAAAAGATTAAATATCTGAGAAAAATGACCTAGAAATAGACCTGGAATCCATTATGGAAGGAGGGCAGGCCCTGGAAATGCCTGGGAAAGAATTCAGAAAAATGATTATGAAATGGTTCCAAACACTCTACAATGGAGTTGAGAAAAATAAGGAAGAAGTCAGGAAAGTGCTACAAGAGCAATCAAACAAGATAGATACAGCATTGGAAACAATT
>NW_006408719.1:3391790-3393749 GCF_000296735.1 Chrysochloris asiatica | reverse complement strand
CATAACATGGATGAACCTTGAGGACATTATGCTGAGTGAAATTAGTCAGTCACAAAAAGAGAAATACTGCATGGGACCACTACTGTAAAAGGCTAAGAAAAAGAAATTATACTAAAGGGGGGTAGGGGGAAGTTTTTGTTGGTTGCTGGAAAATGGGTGGCGGGTGGGGGGAAGGGTGGAGCACAGGGCGGGGATTGGGCTCAGGAGAGCTTGGTTGATGGGGAGGGGGGCGATATACAGGAGGGAGAGGGCGGTAGAGAAAAGAGGCAGATGGGAGAACAATAGGGCATGTTTAGACAGACGGACCAAGTGGGACAGAGATAAAGGACGATGTGTGCACAGCCTTGGAGCTCCAGGGCTCTGAGATACAGGGATTGACCCATGGTCGGAATAGGCGGGGAATTGTGTTAAGATGCTTGACTGCTGTTTTGAATCTTGGTTTCCCTTGTATTATAATATAGAGTAAACACTGGAGGGGGAGAGAAAGGAATAGTCAGAAACATCACACTGGAAGGCTTGTAAGTCTGTCTTCTGCCTTTAACTGATTGGAATACCTAAAATTGGGCTACAGCGTACCAGGTGAACGAGGCTTTCTGAGGAGCCTTTCCAATACATAAAACTATAGGTAGAAACCAGAACCACATCCAGATCACCAGAGATGAGAAATCCCCACTTGAAGGGACAAGCTGATGAGCCTGGAAAGGTGAGAACAAAAAATACGTCTCGAATGGAAGACCTACAGGAAAAACACGACACAATGGAGACAGATGGACTGCTACTACGGGAACAAACAGGTCGCTCCCCTAGGAGACATTGGGGCAGTCGGTCGGGTCCCACCAACGTAGCTCCCCCCCACCCCCCGAAAAAACTGAGACTCGGTGGAAATGCACGCTCGGATTGGTAAACACACGCATCACCGTTGGGGAGAAATGGGGTAAAGACAGCAATGAAGTGGTGAGCTAAACCTCACAATATTCAGAGGGCTTCTGTGGACCCGGTTGGGACCTGGTTGGCAAGCAGTGCGAGAAGACCCAAGGACTCATGGGCCCAGAGTCAGTGATGTGGCCATGGAGGACTCAAGTGGAGAATGGAGCTGCCGGCTGATGGGAAGAGAGGGCATGTGCACAAGAACACACACACACTTGCAGATGACAACCACGTGACCGGGACTGGATGACTGGATGATCAGAGCTCAACCAGGAGAAGAAAGAAGGGGGGGGGGGGAGAAGATTGAGCTGATCCAAGCTGATGAACTTAACCTATGCATACGAATGCAGTGACAGAAAAGAGGCAACAAATCCTTACAGCAAGAAACATTCCCACCCCCTCCACACACAGAGTAGACAGAGCCAGAGCGGGGCAACTTGGACACTGGATACCCAAATGGGGAGGGAGGGACTACAAAGGCAAGAAGTAACTGGCTTACAAGCTTTCAAGAGGGAACCAAGAGCTAGGGGGTATGGAGGAAGGCAGAATCATCAGTGAGTACTATCCAATTTGTCTAGGTGGAGCTGATGAAATGAAATACAGATGGGTTACCTGTGATACTGTAGTGAATAACGGTTATCAAGACGGATTGTGAGTGTTGGAAATGCAAGGGTAGATGTTTTGTAGCAAGGAAGAGAGCAACTATTTCTCCAGTTTAGGAGCGGAGGTCTCTGGGACCACCAACGGACAAGAGCCGAGAATGGGACCCCACCCAGAGAACCGGGGATGCCTGAGATGGATGACATGGAGGGATGAAGCGGCTGGGGACTTTGGATCCAGAGAGGGAGAGGAACTGTGGGCCGAAGACTGAAGGGGGGAGGGGGGAGTGTAGAGCACGGGCTTCTAGGATATGCCCTTTTGTCGAAAGATGATGCATGGAGGGGATTGGAACCATGGTAATGATATATGATGGAATGAATATGGAACTGAGGTTCTCTCATGTAAACTATCATATAATTCACAATAAAACAT
>NW_006408719.1:3365244-3391690 GCF_000296735.1 Chrysochloris asiatica | reverse complement strand
ACTCCAAAGAGATCAGTTTTAAGATCCACCTTACTCTGGTATGACCTCAGTAACCTAACAGAAAGAAAACTTCTTTTTGCCAAACAGGGTCAAAATCAGAGATTAGGACATGAGTATAACATTTTTGAGGACAAAATGCAATCCATAACAGGGCCCTTTGATGTAATTGAGCAGTCACTAGATTTTATGAATGTACAAGCATCAGCCCAGCATTTTACAATCCACTTACTTTATAGTGATTATCTAGTTACCACCTTATTTCTGGACTCCTAGCGTGGCACTGTGAAGTCCTGGTGTGGCACTGTGGGTTAATGCTCTGGACTGCAAAGTCAGTTTGAACCACGAGGTCAACAGTTCAAGCTTAGCAGCTGCTCCTCAGACACCTATCCAGGATCGCTATGGGTCAGAATCATCTCTATGGCACACAACAATAACAGCAACAGTGTAGCACTGTGGAGTCCTGGTGCGGTGCTGTGGGATAAAGCACTATACCACAAGGTAGGTTTGAACTACAAGGTTGGTGGTTCAAACTCACGAGCTGCTCCTTGGAAATCCTATACACTATCACTATGAATCAGAACTGGCTCGACGGCACTTAACAACAACAATAAGTGTGGCACTGTAGGGTAAGCACTGTACTCTTAACCATAAGGTCAGTGGTTCAAACCCACCAGCTGCTCCTTGGAAACCCTAATACAGGGTCACTTTGAGTCGGAAACTACTCCACAGCACGTAACAACAATAACAACACTATTTATGTTGCTACAGTTGTGTGCCATCAAGTGTATTCAAATTAATAACAACCCTATATGACAAAGTAGAACTGCCCCATAGGGTTTCCTATGCTATAATTCTTACGGGAGAAGATTCCCAGGTCTTTTCTCCTACAGAATGGCTGGTGGGTTCCAACAGCTTCCCTTTCTTTTGGAAGGCAAGTGCTCAACCGCTGTGCCACAAGAGCTTATGTTGTTGTTGGTAAGTGCCATTGAGTCAGTTCTGACTCATAGTGACCCTGTATAGAGTTTCAGAGGAGTGGTTGTGGGTTTGAACTGCCGCCTTTATGGTTAGCAGTCCAGAGCTTATCCTACAGCTCCTTATAGTAACTGACTAGAGTGATTACCTAACTATTTTGCTGCTTGCTTTCAGTATTTCTTTATCATCCTCATGCAGTTTCTATTGATCTTTGTAGCCACTTAAGAAAGGTTGCATTGATTTGTGCAAATATAATTGTCTATGCTTGACTCCAGAATACGGATCTTCATCACTATACACTTATTATCATATTGTCCTGTATTGTGGTTAATGTAAAACCACAGTATTTTTAATACCATCAGGTGATAGGATGGTGTGTGCTACTGAGTCACTTACAACTCATAGTGACCCTGTATAGTGTTTCCAAGGAGCTCTGGAAGCATAGTAGTTAACGAATCATGCTGTGAGCCGCAAGATCAGCAGTTTGAAACTACCAGCTGTTGCACGGGAGAAAGATGAGGCTTTCTGCTCCTGTACAGATTTACAGCCTCGGAAACCTTGTACAGGGTTGCTATGAGTCTGAACCAACTCCATGGCACATAACAACAACAACAAATATTTAAGGGAGAAGAAAGCCTCATCTTATAAAGACTCCATGATCACTGGAAAGACATACAATTTTGACCTACTCTTAAACCAGGGGTTTTGGTAGATAAAAGTAAGGGAAATGACTTTCTCTTCTTGATCATGGGCCAGCTCTCTGCATCTTGTTCAACCCTGCAATTCAAGTGGAGGAAATAGATCCCTCAGGAACTCTCCTAAAGCAACATATGATGACATTTTGCTGGACAATTTTCCTTATCACAGTGTATACAGTATGGGATAGTGCCTGTCCTACTATTGGGAAGAAGTTATTCTCATGGGGCACTTGGGAAATCTGTATTTCTTTCTGTACTAAGGCAGACTGGAATAATTTATTTTTTTCAGATAAAGTATCTTGGTGAAAGTGTTCACTCTAGCAACATATTTTATAATAACATTTTCTGCAAGGGAAAAGAAAATGAAAAGAAAAGGCAGATCTAATGTAATACACATAGACTCACTCATATTTGTTATCCAGTGAACACTACTGAAAACAACTTAATTACTTATTACTTTTCTTGCGATTTAAGAACTGAAATTAGTTTGGAGTTGGTGGTTACAGTGGCTTTTGGGTTTTTTTTTAAGTATCTGTTGTGAGCTGAAGAATTTAGCTACCATATATGGTTCTCATATGCCTGTCCTGTGACCTCACATCAGCCTGTTTAAAGATGTGTGTTTTTTTACTTATCCTTACAAGGGAAAGCTGCCTGAAGAATCCATCTGACCAGAATTAGAAACTCTGTATCATTTACAGGATGTGTGGCTTTTGGAGACTGGTTTGTCCAATTAGGTCTACTTAATGTCAGAATTTGTTGCATAGGAAATATAGTAAACTAGAGAATATCTTTTCTGACTAACAAATCACCATCATTTTTATGTTCCTTTTTATCCCTATAAGTAATGACATTCCCTTGATTTTATTATGATAACGTTCTTCTAGGGAGTACTGAAATTTGAACAAGAAATCACTGAACTTAAATAATGACTCATATCGATGGTGTAAATAGTGATTTGCTGGGAGATGGAGGCTGTAATGAATTTGCTTATCTGTTTTCAAATTCTTAGTGCAACCTTAGTCTGAAATTTTTAAACTGAAAGGCTAGCACATGTAACAAATATTTAGTGTCGGTACTTGGTCATAACTGTTACTATATTTTTATTTAAGGAACACTTATACATTAGGGCACTTCCAAAGCTTCGAGGAGAGCCTAAAGCCCTTGTTACTATATTTCCCTGTAAGAACTGATTATCTCTAGGCACCAATAGTTAAGAGTCACTGACACTCTTGTCATGGCATTTTGGTATGTTCATAATTATACAATGTATTTATCCAAATATATTAAAAGTTAAAATGGTGACATAGTTGTTTGTTTGTTGTTGTTGTTGTTGTAAAGTCAAAGAATTAATATGAAAATTTTACTTCACGGTAAATTTTCAGGGGGATTTTATTCCTTTTGGCATGTTCTTTGTTTCATTATCACATAACATCACAGTCTGAAAGGACAGAAGGTATCATCTCAGAAAACCTACCCTGGGCATAAAACTCTTAAGATAACCAACAGTTACTTGCTCTTACTTTAGGTGAAGCTTTCGAATTAAGGAAGTGGGATACCTGATGTTACATTAAGGGGATTAGAATAGAGATGAAATGAAGTGTATGGTTTCTTCAATGTAAAACTGATGATCTACTCTGTAAAATTTGATTCAGCTCACAGATTCGTTCTTCTGATATTGTTGTTAAGTACCGTGAAGTCAGTTCCAACTCAATAGCAACCCTGAACATGGTTTCCAAGGCTGTAAATCTTTACAGGAACAGAAAAACTCATCTTTCTCCTGCAGAATGGCTGGTTTACAAAACTTCATGATTTTCCTTTTTCTTGATTTGATATGAAAATATATTAATTTTTTTAGCTTACCCTGTAATTTGGAGTACTAGTGTGGTGCTGCAGGTTAATATGCTGGACAGCAAGGTCAGTTTGAACAGCAAGGTAAGTAGTACAAGTTCACCAGCCCCTCCTTGGAAACCCTATACAGGATCGCTATGAGTTGAAACCAACTGGATGGCATTTAACAAAACCTTGCAATTTATTAATTTATTCCCCAATTTAAAATATTTTATCTTAAAATCTACTTTACGTCTTCACCATTTGGATTTCTGTAACTTTATTTTCCCCCTTTATTCTTTGTAGTTGTCTTGGGTATAAATTGTTATCTGATTCCCTACTTTATGCCTTGTAGGTTTGTTTTCTTTGGATACTTCTATATCTGGATTGCATTCTGGTTGGTATTGCTGTGTGTGTCACTCTTAGTTGTTGTCTGCTACTGTTGATTCTCAGTCCAAAGGACTCCCTTTACTATTTTTTGTAAAACTGATGTGGTTTTAAAGTAAGTATTTTAATTCTCTTCACTTTCAGAAAGTAAGGTTGTATCATCTACACATCGCAGATTGTTAATGAGTCATTCTCCAATCCTGATGCCACATTCTTCTTCATATAATCCAGGTACTCAGCTATTTGCTCTGCATATAAACTGGATAAGTATGGTGAAAACACAGAGCCCTGGCACACACCATTCCTGAATTTAAATCAATATCTTCTTGTTATGTTTGAAGGACTGTCTCTTGGTTAATGTACAGGTTCCTCATGAGTACAATCAAGTGTTCTGGAATACCCACTCTTCACACTGTTATCCACAGCTTGTCACAATCCACACAGTGGAGAGCCTTTGCATAGTCACTAAAGCACAGGTAAATATCTTTCTTGAATGTTCTGCTTTCAGTCAAGATCCATCTGACATCAGCGAGGACATACCTAGTTTCACATCCTCTGGAGTTTCTGGTAGTTCCCTGTCGATGTGTTGTTGCAGCCATTTTTTAAATTACCTTCAACAAAATGTTGCTTGTGTTTGATATTAATGATATCGTTCAATGATTTCCACATGCTACTGGGTCACCTCTTTTGAATGGGCACAAATATGGATCTCTTCCCTTTGGCTGGCCAGGTCTTTAGATTTCTTGGCCGAGTTGAGTGTATTCCATCAACTTCTTGATCCTTGTGTTTTGGCAATAGGTTCAGTGCAGCTTGGGTTTCTTTCTTCAGTACCATTGATCTTTGATTATATGCTACCTCTTGAAATGGTTGAGCATCACCATTTATTTTTGTTATAGTGATGGTGTCAAGTGTGGCAGCGGTAGTGAGGTTGGCCCAGGATCGGACATTGTTTTGTTCTGCTGTGCATGGGGTCAGTTCTGACTCGATGGCACCTGACAACAACAACAACATAGTGACTTTGTATATACCTGCCACCTTCTTTTGATGCTTTCTGCCTCATTCAATATTTTGCCCATAGAGTCCTTCAACATTGCAAGTCAAGACTTGAATTTTTTTCTTCAGTTCTTTTAGTTTGAGAAAGGTTGAGTGTGCTCTTCCCTTTTGTTTTTCTAACTCCAGGTCTTTGCATATTTCATTATAATACTTGACTGTTTTCTTGAGCTGCACTTTGAAATTTTATGTTTAGCTCTTTTACTTCCTCATTTCTCCCATTCACTTAAGCATTTCTACATTGGAAAATAAGTTTCAAGAGTCACTTCAGACATTCATTTTTGTCTTTTCTTTCTTTACTGTTTTGGTTTTTTTTAATGACCTTTTGCTTTCTTCATTTATGATGTTGTCGATGTAATCCCACAGCTCTTCTGTTCTTCCGTCATTAGTGTCTAATGGTACAAATCTGTAACTCAGGTGGTTTCTAAATTCAGGTAGGATATGTTTAAGGTGATATTTTGTCCATTTTGAACTTGTTTTAATTTCTTCAGCTTCAGGCTGAACTTGCATATGAGCAATTGATGATCTGTTCCACAGTCTGCCCTGGCTTTATGTTGGCTGATTATATTGAGCTTCTCCACCATCTCTTCCCTCAGATGTAATCAATTTGATTTCTTTTCATTCCATGTGGTGTGTTTCATATGCATAATCATCTGTCATGTTGTTTAAAAATGCTATTTGCCATGAATAAGTCATTGGTCTTGCCAAATTCTATCACGCAATCTCCAGAACCGTTTCTATCACCAAAGCCATATTTTCTAACTGACACTTCTTCTTTACTTCCAACCTTCGCATTCCAATCACCTGTAATTATCAATACATTGGGGGTTTTTGCTGTCAGAAACATCATTTTTAAAATCTTAATAATTGTTACCCAACTGCCCTTCAAAATCAATGCACCAATTTGAAGTCCCATCAGCAATGTCTAGATGCATTTTATGTCTATAAGTCTTCACCAACATTGGGTGTTATATATTTTTTAACTTTTCATTGTGAATTGAGTGCAGGTTTACAGAGCAGATCATCAGTTTTACATTCAACAAAGCATACACTTTGCTTCACTGCATGACTGTAATCTCCTCCATGTACCAACAGTTAACAGTATTTACCTGAATTCACTTTAACTATTGCATTCCTTCCTGTGTCTCCACTACCTTCATCTTTTTTCTGCTAACCCTCCCTCTTGCTGTATATTGTCTTCCCTGCCATCAATGTAAACATGTGTCTACCCAGTAGCCTGTGAATAATTATCCCTTCCCCATGCATCTAACCATCATATATTGTTTCTCTTATCAAGAAAACCTTTTTTTAAAGAACTTTTTATAGCACTGGTTTCATGCAATATTTGTCCTTTTGTGATTGACTGATTTTACTCAGCATAATATCCTCCAGGTTCAACCATGTTGTGAGGTATTTCACAGGTTCACCATTATTCTTCCAGCATTTTGTAGTATTCTGTTGTGTGTACCTACCAAAGTTTGTTTAACCATTCTTCTGTTGATGGACATTTAGGGTGTCTCCATCTTTTTTATGTCTTTTGTAAATAGCATATGGAAGAATCCTGGTTTCTTATTCATTTTGCTCTCTATGTCTCTTGATTGGTACTTTTAATCCATTTACATTCAATGTAATTATCAATAGGTGTGAATTGATTGCTGTCATTTTGATGTGTTATTTTTTGTGGTGCTGCTGGATTCTTTGTCCCATATAATTTTCTATGCTGAGTTCATTTTATTTGTGGGTTTTATTTTAATTTTCATTTCTGTTATGTTATGTTTGCATGTTTGATCAATTTCATACTGAAGAATTTGATAGAATTCTGTGACATTAACTGGTCTTCCTTGGAGGCATATTGATATTGTCCTATCAGAGACAGCATTACATTTCAAGATCTTTAAATGTTCTTTTTGATGATGAATGCTATGTCACTCATCTTGAATCTGTTATTCCTGGTAAAGTAAACCATATGATTATCAAATTCATAAACTTGCCCATTTCAGCTCATTAATGCCTAGGATACTGATCTTTATGCAATCTATTTCATTTTTTATAATTTCCAATTTTCCTAGATTCATAATCCATACTTTCCATGTTCAATTATTAATAGATATTTACAGTTGTTTCTCCTCAATTTGAGTTGTGCCTCATCAGCAAATGAAGGTCCCAACAGCTGTACTCCATTCACGCCATCATGGTCAACTCTACTTTAAGGAGGCAGCTCTTCCCCAGTAGTATTTTGAGTGCCTTCCAATCTTTGGGCACTATATCTAACAATATTCTGGTGCTATTTATAAGTTGTTTTTTTTCTTTTTCTGACACTATATATAACAATTTTCCTATTCTATTCATAAGGTTTTCAATGGCTAAACATTGAGATGTAGTCTGCTTCTTCTTCTTCTTCTTAGACTGCCTTAGTCTGGAAGGCTCTGCTAAAACCCTACTGGTATTTAAAATTCCAGTGGAATATAGCTGCCAGCATCACAGCAACACACAAACCACCACATTGTAAAAAACTGACAGACAAGTGGTAGTTGATTGAATCGTATCCTCTAATGTCACTGATCAAGCATTCAACTGCTAACCAAAAGGTAGCTCATTCAAGAACACTGACAGGTACCTTAGAAGAAAGGCCTGATGGTCTACGTCCAAAAAAATCAACCATTGAGAAAGTTATGGAACACAATTCTACTCTGACTTGTCACTCATAGGGTCACCATGAGTCAGAACTGAATCACAAGCAACAAGTTTGGTTTTATTATTATAGTACAATAAAATTTAAAAATTAGTGTGATCAAAAAGGTTTTGACCAAAGTTAAGAAATCATACCTTCCAATGTTCCATAAAAAGTTGCCTTTAAATGTGTCTCATAAAAAGTTGAACAACAGTTAAATATATTGCCAAGCATTTCTTTAGTCCTAGAGTCAATTTCCATAAAAACATCTACTGTATTGTAAAAGTGTTTTTATCTGCATTTGCTTCTAAATGCGGAAGAATTACGACTTACAACTGATAATTAAGCTTGAAATTATAGAAAGAGTTTTAAAGTCAATCTGAACCTATTTTCACAAGAACTTTAAAGTCTTAGCTAGTTTTCATTGTAATAATCAGCCAATATCTGTTTCTGAGAAAAAAGGAAGGCTTAAATTTTATGAAACAAGAGAGATGGAAAATCATTGACAAACCTCTGAAAATCTCTCACTTATTTCTAGGTAGAATGCATGTAAAATCCACACATGATACCTGCACATTCTCAGATATATAATTCCTAATGATGTTACATTGAAAGAAAAGTATTTACCCACTTCCCTTAACTTTTTCAAAAGGAAAAGAAGCAGCTTTATGTATGTCTTACAGCACTTTCAATCCTAGAATTTATTAGGGCCAAATTTTACCTCAATAAATAAATATATATTTTTTTAATCAATGACATTTTCAAATTCAAAAGTAACATTATGGTACAAAAGTAGGAAGGGAAACATAACACAGAAAGATTCTGGAAGTTTTGACCTGTTGCAAATCTATCACTCAAGTAGAAAGAGATTTTTTTTTAACCAAATACCCACCTTAACATCCACTTTAAGCAACACATTAAGTGTAGGAAAAAACCATAAACCTTTTATTTGCAGATCAAATTCACGGACATGGTGTAAAATGTCTAAATTCAATTTAACTTGTTTATCCTGAATATTTTTTACCATATCAAATATCTGATGGCGGTGGTGGGTATGTGCTATGGAGTCAGTTCCAACTCAAAGTGACCCTGTACAGGGTTTCTGAAGCTGTAAACTTTTTTTATTATTATTTAATAATTTATTTGGCCTCGGTATGCCACCTTGAAGCCATCACAATGAAGATGGTGAAAGACCCATCACTCCGGAAAGATTCTTCATGCTCCTCTCTCAGTTCTTCCTCTATCAGTTCCTGCTACCCCTGGTCCATGTAGTCACTACTCTGCTTTCCATCACCATGAGTCGTTTCCATTTTACAAGTGTTTTTATGTATGTTCTTGAAATTGTAAATTTTTACAGGAGCAGAAATTCTCATCTTTCTCCTGTGGAACAACTGGTAGTTTCGAACCGCTGACCTTGAGGTTATCAGCCAACTCATAACCACTACACTACCAGAGCTCCTTAAATATCTGATAGCATCAAATATTAAATCTTTGTACATATTATGTAATAGGTAATTTTCACACACACACATATATATATATATATATATATTTTTTTTTTTTTTTTAGATAACTGGGAGAAAAGTTTTTCTTTCTTACCTTCATATAAGGGGACAAATAGACATGGCTTTTATATTTTTACACATTGAGTAGGTTAATGGGCTGGACTGCAAGGTTGGTTTGAATCGCAACGTCAGTGGTTAAAGATCATCAACACCTCCTAGGAAATCCTATACAGGGTCACTACAAGTAGGAACCAACTCAACAGCAGTTAACAACAATTTATAAAATCTAATTCAAAACTGACCCTCAGTTTCACCTTTATTCTACTCAAGATAAAGGATTTTTTGAATGGCCTTAAACAACCATATGGTTTGCTTCTTTTTAGAATTTATAAAAGTCTCCATAATGACACTTTAAAAATATATCAAATGCTGCTTAATCATCTAAACATTGTTTATACCAATGTTTCTTCATGGTTGTCCAGGCTCATTTGTTAATCCTTGGTCTGGTTGCTTTCACATCAAGAAAAGCAATAGGTTGCCTCTTTAGATTACTCTGGGAAATAACTTCTAAGTACATCTAGATGATGGTGGTTCCATTTCATAATCTGCACACCTAAAGAGCTGTCCATACTGTGGCAAATATTCAAGCACACGTTGTTGTTATTGTTGTTAAGTGCCATCAAATCAGTTCCCACTCACAGCAACTCTGTACAGGGTTTCCAAGGAGTGGCTGGTGGGTTTAAAGCTCCAAACTTGTGGTTAACAGACCAACACCTATTCCACAGCACCACATCAGTACTCTACACACAAATACTACATTTTCAGGTTACCTTAGCTTAGTGCTGGGTTTTTTACCCCTCTATAGTTGGAGTCCTGGTATGGCATTGTGGGGATTAATGCACTGGACTGCAAAATCAATTTGAACCACAAGATCAGTGGTTCAAAGCCACCAGCTGCTCCTTGGAAACCTACAGGGTTGCTATGGGTTAGAACCTACTCAACAGAACTTAACAACAACATGGTTGGTTGTTATTGTTGTAGTTAAGTGCCATGGAGTTAATTCTGATTCATAGTGGGTTTCTCAGGGTTTTAAATCTTCAAGGAAGCAGAATGCCTCGTCTTAATATTTCATTACAAAGGAAATTAAACATGTTCCTTTCAACAGAGCATGGTACTCATAGAATTCTGTACCCTTAACAAAACAAATTCATTTGCCATAGAAAAACAAAACAGTCTGAAGCCCTAGCTAAGCAATGTGCCCCAAATGAACATTCCAGAGAACACTGTGAATGCTATGAATGTGCTCCCAGTCTGAAGCCATGAAAGAATGTTCCAAGCTGTTCAGCTGAGAACAACTGCCATGTATTGCTGAACTAATTAAATATTACTAGGATCAAATGGCCCAATAAGTTAACCAACTAGAGTAAGCAATAGTTGCTAAAAATTTTTTAAATGAGACTTGGACCATCTGGTTTGTGGGCTCATCGGTGAGTTTCTGTTCTATTCAATTGCTACCATAGTTATTTAGGTCATGAGTGTCAAGAACAGCATGCTCATATTTTATCCTACTTGAAAGCTCACAAGTTTCAAAGGCACCGGCAGAAAACACAAGTCCCTGGGTCAAAGAAATAGCAGAAGCCAGACAATCCCGTGTCCATATGCTTATTCCAGGATTTTCAATTCTCACAGGGCAACATAGAGGGGCAGATAATGCATGAATACACATTGAATTACATTATAAGATATGAACCTTAAATTTAGAAAACCAGAATCTTTTAGAATGGGCAGTAATCAAAACTGACTTTTACTCTGGAGGAAGACACTATCTCTATCTTCCAAGGATGTCCACTATACAGATAGCCTTGAAAAGATAGTCCAGAATAATATTTCTGCTTACAAGATGTACATAAACACAAGAAAACTACGGAGAACTGTCTCCAACATCTACCATTTAAAATCAGTTTTGGATAATATATGAGTACAGCTCTCAGCCTTTGTATTACAAGAAGAAGAAGGAAATGCTAATCTAAATATGAACTGTAACATTGGGTGATGAAAGCCTGTAATTTCCCCTCTTGGTTAAACAGAAAATCATGGGAGTTAAGTTGTACAAAAATAAAATTAAAAATAGGAGTAATGGATTCTTCTAGAATCATTCAAGCCAGACTAAACTCTTGTAATTCCAGGGATGATAAAATATTATTTCAGCAATTCTTCCTAAACTGATTGTTTATATTTGAAATCAATTATAATGACCAACACTACATCTTTAATTTCTCCCTCTCTAAAATAAAAATTCCATATATGTGCCTGAAGACAAAAAACATCATTTTAAAGTTTAGATAAGCTGCATGCTTTTGCCTTAAACATTTTGATCCTAATACAGGGGATAATTTGTTTAAATAAATCTAATGTTATTCAAGCTTGAAAGTAACGATTCTTTACAAAAGAAAAACTGACAGTTATCACTCTAGAATCTTTAATGATAGCGATGCATATGAAAGAAGGACTCTAATGCCCAGTGTTACTACTAAAACATAATGTAAGAATAATTGTTTTTGTTTGTTTGATTTTATTTTTATTACTATTAAGATTAAATATAAGTTGTGGGGAATAAAATTACAGAAATTAAAATATTCATTTTATCTAACAATCGTTTTAAAGTATTCAACATCTTACTGCAAATGTGGCCAAAACCCACTTAAGATCAAAGAGGTATTCAAAAGTAAAGTTCAGTTAGAGGCCAGTTACCATGGTGAGCCAGTAAGAGTATATATTTTGTGATGCTGTGTTTCCAGACACAAGGGTTAATGAATTATTGTAAGTAAGGCATGACTTTGTAGTCTGTGATCTTACAATAAGAGTAGATAACCAAAACCTAAAACCATTGTCCAAGAGTAAATTTTGACTCATAGCAACAACTCCAAAAAAACCAACTGCCATCAAGTTGATTCTGACTGACAGCAACCCTATAGGATAGAGTAGAACTTCTTCTTAAGGGTTTTAGAAACTATAAACCTTTATGGGAGCAGACAGACTCATCTTTCTCTCAAGGAGTAGCTGGTGAATTTGAAACTCCAACGTGAAATCCACTCTGTCACAAGGACTCCCAGATACTGCAAAGGGCAGGATAAAAGTACCTGTGATGGTTATGGTTTTGTTCCAACTTGATTGGACAAGGGTTTTCAGTAATTTATCAGTTATGATGTAATAATTCCTCATGATGAGACTGAATGTAATATAATCGTTCTCCAAGACATATGATATGATCATCTTTGATGTGATGTAATTATCCTATGTGGTATAAATCCTCACTTCTATGATGTTAATGGGGCTGTATCTTGAGTCAGTCCCTTTTGAGATAGAAAAGAAATTAAACAGATAATAAAAGGAGACAAGGACCTTTCCCCAGAGCTTGTGGTCTGCATTTAGACTTCTCGTCTCCTAAATTGTGAGAGAATAAATTTCTGTGTATTAAAGTCATCCACCTGTGGTATTTCTGTAATGTTATTATTGTTAAGAGCTATCGGGTCAGTTCTGACCCATAGAGACCCTGTACAGGGTTTCCGAGTTATAGCAGCACTAAATAACTTAGACGCTGCCCAGTAGGGTTTGCAAGGCTGTAAATATTTATGAAAGCAGACCACCACAACTTTATTCCATGGAGCAGCTGGTGGGTTTGAACTAAAAGACTTTTGGCAAGGAGCCAAATACTTTAACCACTATATCACTAGGGCTCCAATATATGGACTAGGCATCTAAAACATTATCTCAGATACTGACAATAACACAAAACCCTTTGCAAAATCAGGGCATAGGGAAGGTGAATATTCTATATGCAAGTATACCTTGTTTCATTAAACTTTTCTTTATGGTGCTTTGCAGATATTTTGTTTTTTTTTAATTTAATTTACTGAAGGTCTGTGGCAATACTGCAATGAGCAAGTCTACTGGTGTAACTTTTCAGCAACATGAGCTAACTTCAAGACTCTGTGTCACAATTTGGTAATTCTCACAAAATTTCAAACTTTGTCATAATGCTATCTCACTCTTAAACAGACTAACGTATAGTTTAAAAGTAACTTTTATATGCATTAGGAAGCCCAAAACTTTGTGCAACTCCTATTATTGCGACATTTGCTTTATTACAGTGGTCTGAAACCGAATCAAAAATAACTTCTAGGTATGCCAGTATACGTGTAAGGGTGTGAGTATGTCCAGGAAGGTAAGAATGGTGAAAATTCTGGGGTAAAGATGATGAATCAAGCTTAAAGTAAATTGAATTGTTGTTGTTGTTGTTAAGTGCTGTTGAATAGATTCTGACCCATAGCGACACTGTATAGTGTTTCCAAGGAACAGCTGGTAAGCTTGAACCACCGACCTTGCAGTTCAAACAACTTTGCAGTCTGATGCATTAGCCCACAGAGCCACACCAAGGACTCTATTTTGGTGAGCAATTAACCCATGAATCTTATAGCAGACTATCTGAGCAACAACAATTATAACAACAACAAACTACTTTGGCACAACAAAACAAGAAGATATATTCTGTAAAATTCTGTCTTTACAAGTAAAAAGGTTTTAGTCTGTAATAAACAAACAGAAGCTATTCACAATAAATAATGAATAACAAATTAAGGCATTATGCTTCTTTAGTGTTTTCTACTCTCACAGGTAATTTAATATAAGTTAATAGAGCTCTCATTACAAAATACAGGTTTTCTAAAACTAGTTGTTGTGATGAAAAGAAGTACTCTGGGAAAATCATAGACACATATTTACATATAAGTCTTGTTATTCCTACTGTTGTTAGGTACCCTCAAGTGAATTCTGACTCATAAAGACACTATGGGTAACAGAATGAAACACTGTCCTATCCTGCTCCATCTTCACAATTGTTGTTACACTTGAGCCCATTGCTGCTGCCACTGTGCCAATCCATCTCGCTGGGGGTTTTCTTCATTTTCACTGACCCTCCACTTTACCAAGCATGATGCCCTTCTCCAGGGACTGGTCCCTCCTGATAACATGTCCCAAGTATGAGAGAATTAAAAGGAAAGACTGTGAATAATTTGAGGTAAACATGATCTTAGAAAATTCAATAAGATCTCTTTTCATGTTAGATACCATATAACCTCTCACAATAAAAGAAAATATCATGTACTTTTCCTATATTGTAAGAAAAACCTTAATAGAGAATATTTGACTATACCATAAATGATAAAACAACTTAATTAACAATCACATTGAGTGACTGTATTTGGGTACAAAATAATAACAACACTGGAAGAAAAGAATTGTTAAACTCTTAAAAAAGAATGGTTGCATTGAAGTGTTTATAAAATTCATATCATAAAAGTCATCATAAAGAACTAAAGAAAAAGAAAAAAAATTCCTCATCTGTATTTTATTTATACATAGTTAATAATTGATTTCTTAATGCTTGCCTTATTATTTTGAGCTTGTGAGCAAGTTAAGGTATTTCTATTTTGGGGCAACCTATTCATAATGGGAATCTACTTTTTCAAATGCAATTTGAAAAATTTGGAAAGAGTCAACCAATATACAACCTATGTTTCTGTGAACTGCTTGAGATGGCCTGTAAAAAAAAAAAAAAAAAAAAAAATTCTGGGCCATGTAAAGAGCTATATGTAGTAGAACTGAATGCTAATGGTTAAGCCCATTTAAAATGATAAAATCTGTTGAAGGATATGCAAAAACATTGAGGCAGTTGACATGGGTCTGCAGTTGAGGAAGTATAAAAGCAAACAGCTGCTATTATTTCTATGGAGTCCATGCTTCTTGTTGTTGTTAAGAGGAATAAAAGTGCATAACTTTGAACCTAGCACTCAAAAGGCATTCAGTACTGAAACTCTTACCATTGTTAGAAATGAATTCCGATGTCGCACAAAAGACACTCAGTGAGACTAAATCACCTTGGCAAAGCAAAATTTACTCCTGCAAAAGGGTGTGGGCTCATAGCCATACAGGAACAGGCCAGCGAGCACACTGAGTGGGCAGTCCAGTCGGGTTTTAATCCCTGAAGCAAGTCTCAAGACTGTCTCACATCATTGGCTAGGGCTTTGACAGCACAATCTTTCCCCTTATCCAGTTGTCTAATTAAAATTTTTAAGGCATGCATTTCCATTTTAGGAAATAGTAAAAAGTAGAAGAGAGGTCATACAGTCCCTACTCCCTTCAGGAAATAGTAAAAGGAAAAGAAAGATCGTAAAGTCTCTGCTCACTTCAGGAAGTAGTCAAAGAATAAGAGAGATCATAAAGTCTTTATTCACTTCAGGAAGTAGTCAAAAAGAAAAAAAAAGAAAGAAAGGTCACCCAAATACAATAAACAGGATTATAATAATTTTTGGAGAAAAGATATTCATTCCTACACCATGTACATTTCTACTTTTTCTCCTACTTATTCTTCAAACTCAACAAAAGTACAATTACCCCTGGAACATTTACCTTAATTCAGGCACAATGACTTTGTTTCAGGTACACTGACTTTGTTTCAGGCACACTGATTTTCCTTATAGCTGAATTCTTGTAGCATGGTTTTCGATCTGTAGACCAAGATTATTGATGGGAAAGGAGGAAAAGAGTTGTTGGAAAGGGCTACCAAAGGTGTAAGTATCCACAGAATTGAATATATATTAACTAAATGAGTCCTGTACTTAAAATACAGCTACTGGTTTGTTTTTGTTTTTCAATTTGTATAGACGCTATTGTGAAAACGGAAACACAAATTAAATTCAAAGTGCTTCCAAATCCATACAGCTTTGTTTGTGACTATTTCCCCAACCAACAGATATTAAAAAAAAAAAAAAAAAAATCAACAACTATTAAATTATGTGAGTGTAGGGGCAGATCCTAGTTCATAAATACCTTGAGAATTTTACAGTGCATCTGTAAAAGTAGGGACAGACTGGTACACTACTTCACAAAGCTCAACACTGGTCATTAAAATGTACAACTATGGAGGATGGAGCATGACAGTGGTGCAAACAGCTGCATGCACTCATCCTAACCTATTTCATCTTATATTGCCACTCACTTTCAAAACAAAACAAAACTAAAATCCAATTAGTATAAACTGATAATCAACAGTGTCAGAACTCTGGAAACCAGTCAGAGTTATAACTTAGAAAACACTAAATAAGAATTTTTTAATAGGTGATATGTAAATGTTAGGAGAACTTTGGTTTTCTAATCACCAGTGACCTACACCCTCCCCTGCTCAACCTAGCCATCTTAACTTACTGACTATGGCTAATACTTCTAGAGAAAAAGTCTATATTCCATAAGGTAGTGACTATCCACACTTGCAGAGAGAGAGAGCCTGGAATCTAATGTTAAATAAAATAGAGGGCTTTATAATAAAATTAGGAGTCCTGGTGTGGTACTGCTGGTTAATGCTCTGGACTGCAAAGTAGGTTTGAACAAGGTCAACAGTTCAAGCTCACCAGCTGCTCCTCGGAAACCCTATACAGAGTTGCTATGGGTTGGAACCAGCTCGACAGCACACAACAACAACATAATCAAATTACTTCATCTATTCTAACCTGTTTGGCGGATGTCATGTGCTGTCATGTCTAAGGACTGAATCAAGGCTTAAATCTCATTTTAGCATGTCTCAAAGCTTGCACAGGACTAAGGAGCAACTGACAGTAACCTAGGGCTGTGGCTAATTGTAGCATCATGGATGTTCCATTAAAGTAAACAAGAGACTGGACAAAAGATAGTATAGAGGTTCTTTGAGGAAAATTTAAAAGCACAACATATAGGAGGGAATTTAGAAAGCCTACTTAGGACAAGCTCACCAGCTGTTCCTCGGAACCCCTATACAGGTTCACCATGGGTTGGAACCGACTCGATGGCATTTCACAACAACAACAACAACTTAGGACAAGATGCATAGACAAATTACATGGGAAGAAACTATAATTTCACCTCAAGAGGATCCCTTTGTTGTTGTGAAGTGCTGTCGAGTTGGTTCTGACCCATAGTAACCCTGTATAGGGTTTCCAAGGAGTGGCTGGTGAGCTTGTACAGCCGGCCTTGCAATTCAAACTGACTTTATAATCCAGAGCATTAACCCACAAATCTTGACTCAGTACTGAAGGAAGGCCCTAACATGGTGCCAATTTCCAAAGATTAGGAGATACTTTGTTGATTTTTATTGTTTTTCTCCTTGTGTTCAAGGATATCTCTCATAAATACTGCCTGAATTTATAAGAACTAGTAAGTGAATACAAGAATGTGGCAAGATACAAGGTCAACATGCAAAATCTGTCAGATTTCGATACATCAGCAAGTGGAAAAGGATGTTAAGGATGAGCAAATGGAAAAAGATACAAGCAAGCATTATCATTTCCAATTGAATCAAAACCAATAAAGTAGATAGGAATAAATTTAACCATTAAAATGAAATATTTGTACATAGAAACATATAAAACATTACTGAAAGACTGAAAAGCAAGAAGAGAAAGATACATTTTTAGGAAACCATGACCTACCTATAAACTTACACAGTATGAAGTAAAAAACTTGAACAGACTTATAACAAATGAATAAATTGATCAGTTCATCAAAAAATCCCCAACCAAAAAAGTCCAAGTCCAGATAGCTTCAATGGTGATTTTTACCAAACATTCATGGAAGAGCTGTCAAAAATTCTACTCAAATTATTCCAAAATATATAACAGGATGGAAAACTTCCTAATACATTTTGTGAAGCAACCATAATCCTTACACCAAAACCAAGGAAGGACATCACTAAGACTGAAAATTATAGATCAATATCCCTCATGAACATAGATGCAAAAATTCTCAAAAAAAAATCCTAGCCAACAGAATTCAACAACACACCAAAAAATTAATAATACATCATGAACAAGTGGGATTCATATCAGGAAGGCAAGGATGGATCAATATTATAAAAACAATCAATGTAATACACCATATAAATTTTTTAGAAAGGAAAAGAACCACATGCTTATTTAGATTGATGCAGAAATGACATTTGACAAAATCCAACATTCATTCCTGATAAAAACACTCAACAAAGTAGGAAATGATTAGAATGTGAAAGTTAGAAACAAAGAAATTCTATCAGCTTTGGTGATAGAAATGATGGAACAAAAACTATCATATTTCATGGATTGGAAGGCTTAATAGAGTTAATATGTCAACACTACGCAAAGCAATCAGTACATTCAGTGCAATTCCCATCAAAATTCCAATACCATTCTTAACAAAATTGGAAAAGCCAAGCCTCAAATGTATACCAGAGGATGAGGGGTTCTATTTAGCTAAAGGAATCTTGAGGAAGAAGAATAAAGGGCTCATTCTTCCTTATTTCAAAATGTACCCCAAAACCACAGTAATTAAAACAGCCTGATACTAGAATGATAAACTAATGGCAGAGAATCAAGAGTCTAGAAATAAATCTATACATCTACGGTCAATTCCATCACACACCCATCAGTTTGTCGTACTCTGGTGACTTGCTTGTTCCTGTGATTCTACCATTATTTTAAATACCAGAAGGATCACCCATGGTGAACATATTTCAGTGGAGCTTCCAAACTAAGACAGACTAGGAAGAAGGAGAGGCAGACCATTTCTGAAGGATTAGTCACTGAAAACTTTATGAATTTCAGTGAAACACTTCCAGATATAGAGTTAGTAGATGAACCTCTGAGGTTAGAAGGCTATTATTAGGAAAGACCGCCTACTGAAAGTAGAGTTTACATAAAGACATGAATGGAGCAAAGCTTTTGAAAACCTTAACTGGAACATGGAATGTATAATCAGAACATGGAATTATGAAGTATGAATGTAAGAATATTTGAAGTTCTCAAAAATGAAATGGAATGTATAAAGATTCATAACCTATACATTAATTAGTGAGCTGATAATTAGGGACCCCTGGTTTGGAGCTTATTAGGGACCCTGGATTGGAGCTGTAGGATCAGCACTGGACTACAAACCACAAGGTCGGCAGTTGAAATCCACCAACTGCTCCTCAGAAACCATATACAGGGTTGCTATGAGTCAGAACCAACTTGATGGCATTTTATAACAACAGCAACAACACTGGCCATTTTGAATCTGACAATTATATGGTTTATTATGCTAGGAACATCAAATTGAAGAGAAATGGCATTACAATGATTGTCAAAAACAACATTTCCAGATCTATCTTAAAGTACAATGTAAACATTGATATTCCTACAAGGAATGCCAGCTAAAACCACTGTTATTAAAATCATGCACTAGCCACTGAAGACAGTGATAATGAAACTGAAGAACTCTAACAACCCCTCAGTCAAAAATTAATCAAACTTGCAAAAACAAAGATGCATTGATAATTACAGATGATTAGAATATGAAAGTTAGAAATGAAGAAATTCTATCAGCTTTGGTGATAGAAATGATGGAACAATTTTGCACAAACAATGACTTATTCATTGCAAATACCTTTTTTAAACAATATAAAAGGTAGATGTCACCAGATGGAATACACAGGAATCAGTGGAAGAGATAATGGAGAAACTCAATATCATCAGCCAAAACAAGGTCCGGGCCAGACTGTGGAACAGACTTTGAATTGTTTTTATATACATTCAGGTTTAAGAATATAAAAACATGTCCATAAGAGGCAAAATATTACTTTGAGTATATTCCACCTGAATTCAGAGACACTCTCAAAGAAAGATTTGATGTATTAAACAGCAATGACCGAAAACCAGAATAGTTGTAGGATAATATCAAGACAATCATACAGGTAGAAAGCAAAAGGTTATTTTAAAAAAAGAAAGAAAGAAAAGAACAAAATGGATGTCAGAATTGACTCTGAAATTTTCTATTGATGGTAGAGAAATTAAAGTAAAGGGAAGAAGAAAGGAAGAAAAAGAGCTGAATAGAAAAGTTCAAAGGGCAGCTAGGGAAGACATTGCAATACTAAGGATTGTTTGGGAAAATGGACTCCTGGTGTGGTGCTATAGGGTTAGCACTGGACTTTGAACCACAAGGTCAGCAGTTAAAACTCACCAGCTGCTCCTTGGATGCTATACAGGATCACTATGAGTCAGAACCAACTTGATGGCACTTAACAACAACAATAGCAAAGTACTGAATGATGCAAGAATCATAAAAACACAAGACAGAAGGAATATAAGAGTCATACTATACCAAAAAGAAATGGTCAATGTTCAAACATTTCACGAGGTAGCATATGATCAAGAACTGATGGTGCTGAAGGAAGATGCCCAATCTCCACTGAAGAAATAGGCAAAAAACAAGGTTCCGGATTGAAGGAATACAAATTGAAATAATTCAACAAACTGATGCAACCATGGAGGCACTCACTAATCTATGGCAATAAGTTGGGTATAGCGCTATATAGTCAACCAATTGAAAGAGACCCATATTTGTGCTTGTTCCAAAGATAGGTAACCTAACGAGATGTGGAAATTATGGAACAGTATCATTAATATCAAACAGAAGTAAAATTTTGCTGAAGATAATTAAAAATTGGTGGCAACAATATATTGATAGGGAACTTCTAGAAATTATGACTACATTCAGAAGAGGAGTCGGAATGAGGGATATCATTGTAGATGTCAGGTAGATTTTGGCTGAAAGCAACGAATACCAGAAAGATGTTACTTGTGCTTTACTGACTATGCTATGCCTTTCAACTTTGTAGATCATGACAAACCATGATAGCATAGTGAAGAATGGGTATTCCAGAGCAAGTTTTAACTTTTTCACCAGTTCTTTCAGCTTGAGAAACGTTGCGTGTGATCTTCCTTTTTCGTTTTCTAGCTTCAGGCCTTTGCACAGTTCATTTTAATGCTTTATTTTGTCTTAGCAAATATCTTGAGAAACTGGACTATATGAAGAAGAACATAGTATCAGGATTGAAGGAAGACTTATTAACAAACTGCAATACACAGATGATGCAACCTTGATTGGTGGAATCAAAAAGAACCTGAAGTACTTACTGATAAACATTGAAGACTTCAGTATGGATTGCCCTCAATGAAAAGAAAACAAAAATCTTTACAAATGAACTAAATAAATAGCATTAGGATAAACAGAGAAAAGATTGAATTTATCAAAGACTCCATTTTTATTGAATCCACAATCAACTCCCAGGGAATCAGTAGTCAAAAAAACAACAGTATATCAGTATATTGAACTAGGCAAATCTTCTACAAAAGACCATTAAGGTGTTAATGAATAAAGATATCAGTTTGAGAACTAAGGTGCACCTGACTCAAGCCATGGTATTTTCAATCACCTCATATTTATGTGAAAATTTAGACAATGAAATGCTGTTATTAAGTCTCATTGAGTCAGTTCTGACTCATTGTAACACTGTATAGGGGTTTCCAAGGAGCAACAGGTGGATTTGAATTGCTGACCTTGTGTTTCACAGCCCAGTGCTGATTCTAAAGCATCACACCAGGAGTCCAATGAATAAGGAAGACCAAACAACAACCAATGAATTTCAATTATAGTGTTGGACAAGAATATTAAAAGTACCAGTACTGTGGACTACCAGAAGAATAAACAAATCTCTTTGGAAGACAAGCAACATGAATGTTCCTTACAAGAGAGGATGGTGAGACTTTTTCTCTCATACTTTAGACATGTCACCAGGAGGAACCAGTCCCTAGAGATGGACATTATGCTTGGTAAAGTGGATGGTTAATGAAAAGGGGGAAGACCCTCAAGAAGATGAATTGACACAGCGACAGAAACAATAGAATTATACAAAACAACAATTGTGAGACTAGGACAAGACTGGGTAGCGCTTCATTCTATTGAGCATAGGGTCACTATGAATCAAACTGACTCATTCTAACAGCAATAATAACAGTGCCAAGTCCATGCAATGGAGAAGGAAGAATCTCTTCAATAAGTGATGCTGGATTTATTAGATTTGTATGCAGATGGAGAAAGACTCTGGGTCCAAGCCTCACATCATCTAAAAAAAGCAGTGCCTATACATATGTTGTTGTTGTTAGGTGTCATTGATTTGGTACTGAATCACAGCGACCCTATATACAACAGAATGAAACACTGCCCAATCTTGTGCCAACCTCACAATCATTGCTATATTTGAGTCCCTTGCTGCTGCCACTGTGCCAATTCATCTTGTTGGGTGTCTTCTTCTTTTTCTCCAGCCCTCTACTTTGCCAAACATGATATTCTCTCTAGGGACTGGTCCCTCTGGATAATATGTCTGAAGTATGAGAGACGAAGTCTGGCCATACTGGCTTTCAAGGAGCATTCTGGCTGTACTTATTCCAACACAGATTGGTTTGTTCTTTTGGTAGCCCATGGCACTTTTAATATTCTCTTCCAACACTGTAACTCAATTACATCAATTCTTCTATACTTTTCCTTATTCACTGTCAAACTTTCACATGCATATGAGGTTACAGAAAATACCATGGCTTGGGTCAGGCACACTTTAGCTCTCACACTGACATCTCTGCTCTTGAACACTTTTAAAGGGTCTCTATGAGTAAGAACTGACTTGATGGAACTCAACAAAAACAAAGGAGTTGGAAGTAGGAGTCTGCTGTCCCATGGTTATGTGCTTTGCTGCTAATAGAAAGTTGGATCCAAAACCCACCCATTGAATCCACAGGAAATAAGATCTGGTGGTTGGCACCTTACAATTACAGCCTAGAAAACTCTATAGGATTCTTTTCTGTCACAAGAAAGTTGCAATGAGTTGGAATCTACTCAAGGTCACTTAACAATAGTTGTTGGAAAGAGTTAAAAATCCCCATTCTAATTAGCTATACTAAAAAATAAACTACTTTCTAGTAGAGGAAAGAATCCCACTATTTAGTTCAATATCCAAGAAGATATTCAAATTTCTACTTTAAAAAATGAATGATACAGATATCTTCAAAGACTAAACACCATATGCAATATGAAATCCAGCTCTCCCCATTAAAAAAGAAAAAGAAAACTGACACTGTGCTTCACAGTTACTTTAAATGATAAATTGAGCTACTGAGTTTTTGCTTGACTCAAAATTTACAACTAAAACTTCATCTTCAAGTCCATGTTTCAAGGTAAGTGTTTGGAGAAGAGTGTCTTTCTTGTTGGCAGGAAAGATTTCCTAAAATCTTTTTTGCTTTTTTACTGTGAATTATGTGATAGTTTACATAGCATTAGCTTTCCATTCATCCTATCATATATCGTTACATTGTCATGGTTACAATCCCCTACATGCATCATCAACCAACCAAAGGGTAACGCCCCACAAGTCTGCCCCCAGTCATCAGCACACAGCCCCTCTCACTCTCTGGGTATAGAGATCCCAGTCTCTCCATCTCTCTACATTGTCTCTGCCAACTTCTCTGGCGTCACTGTTTCTCTGGGTAGGGTCCTACACTCCGCTCTTCTCCCTTGATGGTCCCAGGGACCTCCACTCCTGGTCTGCAAAGTCAACCACTCCCCTCCATTTGTTACAAAACGTCTACCTTTACATTTCCAACCCTCACAGTCATCCTGATAGTAATTATTCACTATTGTACCACATTGAGTACAATTCCCATCTCCTTTCAACAGTCCAGCCCAGACAGATTGGCTACCACTCAGTGGAGATTCTACCTGCCTCTTGAAAGCTTGTAAGCTTGTAAGCCAGTCACTTCTTGATTTTATAGCCCTCCCCCCTCCCCGATTTGGGGTAGCCAATGTCCAAGTTGCCCATACCTATCTTCCTTGTGTATCGAAGGGGTGGGAATGATCCTGTCTATAAAGATTTGTTCCCTCTTTTGAGCTATTGCATCCATAGGCGTAGGTCAAGTTGATCAAATTGTATCTGATTACTATTTTTTTCCTCTTCTTTCTTCTTCTAGTTGAGCTCTGGTCATCCAGCCATTGAAGTCAGGTCAAGTGGGTATTATCTGCAAATGTGGGTGTTCTTGTGCATATATGCCCTCTCTTCTAAACAGCTGGATGCTTCATTCTCCACTCTAGTCCTCTGTGGCTATATCATTAACTCTGGGCACAGGAGTCCCCAGGTCTTGCCAAACTGCTGGCCAACCAAGTCTCCACCCAGGTTCACAGGAGTCTATTGA
This sequence comes from Chrysochloris asiatica, assembly GCF_000296735.1. Taxonomy (NCBI): domain Eukaryota; kingdom Metazoa; phylum Chordata; class Mammalia; order Afrosoricida; family Chrysochloridae; genus Chrysochloris; species Chrysochloris asiatica. Next base: position 3,367,461 of record NW_006408719.1, on the reverse strand, counting down.
ACGTGGTTGGACTTAGCTCGCAGCTTCATTGCTGTTTTTCCCTTCATATTGATGACCATGGTCACCAGTCAGAGCACGTGTCAGTTTGTGTACTCCCATGAACTCTTAGACTTGGAAGGGGGTTTGCACTGAGGGGACCCAACCGCTTGCCTTGATGTCTCTTGGACGAGCCACTTGCTTATTCTTGTCATAGTCAGTCAGACTGCCATTATTGTTTTGTATTTTTCCTGTCAGTGTTTCTTTCAAGAAGTATCTTCTGTTCCTCTAGCCACTCCAGGCTGGTCTGTTTATTATTTCAAGTGGAAATTTCCCACCTGAGAAGATTCTGGATGGGGTTCAGAATTACACCTATGGTCTTATGCAATGCAGAGGCTCTGAAGGAATCCTCCTTCACTGGGCAAATTGTAAACCCATTTTAGGTATTCCAATCAGTTATAGACAGAAGAAGGAGTTACAAGCTTTCTATCGTGTTATTTCTGGCTATTCCTTTCTCTCCCCATCAAGTGTCTATTTTATAATGGTATGTCAGGGAAACCAAGATTCAAAATACAGCCAGGCAACTTAATATTATTTCCCTCATTTTGCGTTTTCCAACCATGCCTCAATCCCTGTATCCCAGAGCCCTGTTGTTCGAAGGTTGTACATACATCATTATTTACATCTGTCCCACTTAGCCAATACACACTTGCTTAACTGTTCTCCCATCTGCCTTGTTCTTCCAATCCCCTTCCCCTTCTTGTTTATTGCCCCCTCCCCAACACTTAAACTATCCTGTGTCTATTTCCTACCGTGTGGTCCACCCTCACCTCCCTCCCCTCACCCTACTCCCCTCATCATGATAACCAGCAGAGAATTTCCCCTCCCCTTTTAGTATGGGTTCTTTTTCTTATTTTTTTTACAATAGTGGTCCTATGCATTATTTCTTCTTTTGTGACTGACTAATTTCACTAAACATATCTTCAAGGTTCATCCATGTCATCTGGTAGCTTACAGCTTCCTTGTTCTTCAAGGTTACATAATATTCCATTGTATGTATGTACCACAGTTTATCCATTCTTCACTTGATGGGCATTTAGGCTGTCTCCATCTTTTTGCTATTGTAAACAGTGCTGCTATGCACATTGGTGTGCACATATCAACTCATGCTATAGCTCATATTTATTGTGGGTAAATATCAAGTAGAGGAATTGTTGGATCATAAGGTATTTATATTTCTAACCTTCAGAGGAAGCACCATATTGCTTTCCAGAGAGATTGGGCCATTTTGCAATCCCACCAGCAATGCAGGAGCATCCCAGTCTCTCCACATCATCGCCAGCTTTTATTGTCATCTGCTTTTTTTTTTATCTTTGCTGTTATTGCTGGTGTGAGTTGATATCTCATTGTTGTTTTGACTTGCATCTATCTAATGACTAGTGATTGTGAACATTTCTTCATATGTTTGTTGGCTGCCCAGATCTCCTCCTTGATGAAGTAAGTGTCTGTTCATGTCCTGTACCCATTTTTTAATTGGGTTATTTGTTTTTCTTGTAGAGTTGTTGTAGTTCCCTATATACTTTAGAAATGAGTCTCTTGTCTGATGTGTCATTGCAAAAGTTTTTTGGGTTTTTTTCCCATTCTGGGGGTTCCCTTTTCACTCTTCTGGTGAAGTCTTCTGATGCACATAAATTTTTAATTTTTAGTATGTCCCAATCATCTGCTTTGTCTAATTTTGTTTGTGTAGGTTTCAAAATGTTTGATAGTCTATGTACGCCCTGAATTAGAGCCATCACATCTGTCCCTACTTTTTCATTGATGGCCTTCATAATTCTGGGATTCACATTTAGGTCTTTAATTCATGCTTGTATAAGGCATGAGGTAAAAGTCTTGTTTCAATCTTTTACATATCACTTTCCAGTTCTGCCAGCACCATCTGTTGAAAAGACTGTCCCCTCCCCATGTGACATATTTAGGTACTTTTCCAAAAATCAGTAGGCTGTATGTGGATGGGTTCATTTCTGGATTCTCGATTCTGTTCCACTTTCACTGTACCAGTACCAAGCTGTTTTGACCACTGTAACCATGTAATAAATTTTGAAGTCGGGGAGTGAGAGGCTCCCAACCTTATTCTTAGTCTTAAGCAGTGCTTGGCTTATCCTGGGTCTCTTTCCTTTCCATATAAAGTTTGTAATTGTTTTTTCCATCTCTTTGAAAAATGTCCTAAAATCTTAAGACTGG
>NW_006408719.1:3360357-3364634 GCF_000296735.1 Chrysochloris asiatica | reverse complement strand
TCTTGTGCAGCAGATTTGCTTAATGCAATACATTGTTTGATTTCTTGACTGCTGTTTCCATGAGTGTTGATAGTGGATCCAAGAAGAATGAAGTCCCTGGCAACTTCCATCTTTCCTCTGTTTATAAGAATGTTGTTTATTGGTCCAGTGGTGAGGATTTTTGTTTTCTTTACATCGAGATGTAAGTGTTCATAAGTGTCTATTAAAATAATTTTTATTCCTGTTACTACATGAAAACTTTCTAACGGTAAACCAACATGGTTTTTCTGACTTACTTTCCTGGACAGCCGCCACAGACTCAAAACTAGTGAGTATATTTGCCTTACTCCAACATATTGCTATTCTGAGATGAGTTGAATTGGAAGTCCAGAAACCTGGAGTCCAGTCTTTGAGATGTAGGTATTTCCACATAGAATTATGTATTGGGAATAACTAATTACATAGTGGCTACGAGTCAGGAAGCTAACCTCAAGGTCAGCAGTCTGAAACTACAAGCTGTTCTGCAGAAGAAAGATGTGGCTTTCTGCTCCCATAAAGATTAATAGCCTAGGAAACTCCTATACAGTGTAATTATGAGTCAGAACAAACTCCTCCATGGCACACCACCTGTTTCTAAGGACATGTTTTACTCTGACATGTAGCTATTTCATGAAGCACTCCATTTTAAAAAACAGATAAGCCGAAAAATGTATGATTGTATAATTCTTCTCGACCTCTATCTCCTTGATAGACTAGTCAGAAAGGTCCTTTTTTGCCAGATGAAATTGTGCATGCTCCACTAAATACAAACAGCTAAAACTCTTCAACCTACTGTGACCTAATCAAGGACCTCAAATTACAAATTATATCATTTGGGGAAAAGTACAACAGAAGAATTCTAGGTTTCTTTTCATTTTAAAGCAAGAGAAGGACACTCATATCAAATTCAAAATGCAAAAAAAGAAAACCGCAAGTATGAGAAATCTACAGGTTTTCCTTTCATATCAACATTCAGTTGGTTTTGCTGTGCATATTTTCAAAATAATAATAACAAAAAGAGTCCATTGGGGCCACATATTACTATGATAAAATAAGTCAGGGATACCATATTAATAATAGTAGTGACAATAAAACTATCATCACTTTAAACTTCTAGAGGATTTTAGAGTTTATAAAGTTTGGAATTATGCTTTCAGGGTGGTACTTGAACTATCCACTGGCTATTTCCTGGACCATACTATCTTAAGTTAGTCTCCCATGTTATGTTATAACACTAAACTGTTCTCTTCTTTCATGCTTATCACAGGTTGTAATTACATATTTAGTCATGTATTTAATTCTTTAATGTCTGTATCTTCTGGGAGACTGAAAATTCAATGAGATTGGCAGCTGTGTCAATCTTGTTCAATGCAATCCCCAGGATTTAGCACAAAACCAAGCACAGAAAAAATGCTGAAAATATACCTGTTGAATAAATAAATGTATTAATATATAGTCACTCATTGTTTACAAAATCCCACAGAATAAGTAGAGCAAATGTCAGTATACTTATTTTCTAGTTGATGTCACTCAAGTTCGGGAAAACTAGAAGACCTATAACACAGGTAGAGCTGAAATTAAACCTTTAAACTTCCTATTCCAGGTCTGATAATATCTAGAAACCCCCTAATTACTAATTTCTCCATATCATTTCCACCACTCATCTGTCAGTTTGTTGTACTGCGGTGGCTTGTGAGTTGCTGTGATTCTGGAAGCTATGCCACCGGTATTTTAAATACCAGTAGGGTTACCCATGGTGGACAGGTTTCAGATGAGCTTCCAGATGAAGAAAGACTAGGAAGAAGGAGTGACGAATTACTTCCGAATATTTAGTCAATGAAAACATTATGAATAGCAGAGAAACATTGTCAGATATAGTGACAGAAAATAAGACCCTCAGATTGGAAGGCACTCAAAATGCAACTGGGGAAGAGCTGCCACCTCAAAGTAGAATTGACCATGGTGACTCGAATGGAGTAAATCCCATGGGAGTAAAGCCCACAGAACCTTTATTTGCTGATGAGGCACAACTAAAAGTGAAGAGAAACAGCTGTAAATATCCATTAATAATCGAAACATGGTATGTACAAAATATGAATCTAGGAAAATTAGAAATTGTCAAAAATGAAATAGAACAAATAAACATTGATATCTTAAGCATTAGTGAGCTGAAATGGACTGGTATTGGCCATTTTGAATCTGACAACCACAGGGTTTACTATGCCGGAATGACAAATTAAAGAGGAATGGTGTTGCATGCATTATCAAAAGAATATATACAGATCAGTCATGAGTTACAACGCTGTCTGTGATAGCATAATATCAATGCGCTTACAGGGAAGACCAGTTAGTACCACTACTATTCAAAATTACGCACCAACCACAAAAGCCAGTGAAGATGAAATAGAAGAATTCTACCAACTTCTTCAATCTGAAATTGATCAAACATGCAATCAAAATGTATTTATCATTACTGGTGATTGGAATGCAAAGGTTGGGAGCAAAGAGGAATAATAAGTAGTTGGAAAATATGGCCCTGGTGATAAAGATAGGATGTTGGAGATCACATGATAGAATTCTGCAAAACCAATGGTTTGTTCATTTCAAACACCTTCTTTAGACAGCATAAGAGACACATGGACCTTGCCAGATGGAATATGTAGAAATCAAATTGACTACATCTGTGGAAAGAGACAAGGGAAAAGCTCCCTATCATCAGCCAAAACAGGGCCAGGGGCAAATTGTGGAACAGATCATCAATTGCTCATATGCAAATTCAAACTGAAGCTGAAGAAAATGAAAACAAGTCCAAAGAGCCAAAATATGACCTTGACTATATCCCACCTGAATTTAGAGATCATCTGAAAAACAAATTTGATACAGTAAACACTAAAGACAGAAGACCAGAAGAGTTGTGGGATGACATCAAGAACATCATACTGGAAGAAAGCAAAAAGTCATTAAGCAGACAAGAAAAAACAAAACAGTTAAAATGGATGTCAGAAGAGACACTGAAGCTTGCTCTCCAGTGGAGAGATGCTAAAGCAAATGGAAGAAATGAGGAGGGCCAAGAGATGAACAGAAAATTTCAAAGATCAGCTCAAGAAGATAAAGTCAAGTATTACAACAAAATGTGCAAAGATCTGGAATCAGAAAACCAAAAATGAAGAACACGCTCAGCATTTCTCAAGCTGGGGGAACTAAAGTAAAAATTCAAGCCTTGACTTTCGTTATTGAAGGATTCACTGTGCAAATTAGTGAATGATGCATAAAGCATCAAAAGAAAATGGAAGGAATACACAGAATCACTGTACTAAAAGGAAATGGTTAATGTTCAACCATTTCAGGAGGTAGATATAATCAAGAGCCAATTATACTGAAGGAGGAAGTCCAGGGTGCATAGAAGGAATTGGCAAAGAACAAGGCACCAGGAATTGATGGAATAAAAATTGAAATATTTCGGATGCATGGACGGGATGGTAACTATGCCAATGAAATGATAGATGATAGAATGAATGTAAAACTAATGCTCTCCCGTGTAGACTATCACACAATTCACAATAAAACATTTATTTTTTAAAAAAATGAAATATTTCAAGAAAGTGAGGCAGCACTGGAGGCACTACACTCATCTATGCCAAGAAATTTGGAAGACAACTATCTGGCCAAATGATTGGAAGAGATTGGTATTTGTGCCTATTCCAAAGAGAGGTGACACAATGGAATGCGTAAATCATCAGACAATCTCTTTGATATTCCATGAGAGTAAAGTTTTACTGAAGGTAGTACAGAAATAGCTGCAAGCAAACATTGACAGAGAACTTCCAGAGATTCAAGCCAGATTCAGAAGAGGCCATGAAACAAGGGATATTATTGCTGATATCCGATGGATCTTGGCTGAAAGCAGAGAATACCAGAAACATGTTTACCTGTGTTTTATTGACTACACAAAGGCTTTCGATTGTATGGATCATGACAAGCTATGTGCAACATTGCGAAGTATGAGTATTCTGAAACATTTAATTGTGCTCATGAAGAATATGTAAAAGGCAGTTGTTCGAACAGAACATGGTAACACAGAATGGTTTAAAATTAAGAAAGGTTTGTGATAGGGTTTTATTCTTTCACCATACTTATTAAACATTAATGATGAGAAAATAATCCAAGAAGCTGTGTTACATGGAGCAAAACATGGCATCAGGATTGGAGGAAGTTTCATTAACAACCTGCAATATGCAGATGATACAACCTTGCTTGCT
>NW_006408719.1:3359122-3360191 GCF_000296735.1 Chrysochloris asiatica | reverse complement strand
TAGGGGAATCTGCTACACAAGACCTTTTTAAAGTGTTGAAGAGCAAAGATGTCAGCTTGAGGACTAAGATGTGCCTGACCCAAGCCATGGTATTTTCAATAACCTCATATTAATGTGAAAGCTGGACAGTGAATATAGAAGACCGTAGAAGAATTGGTGCATTTCAGTTATGGTGTTGGAGGCGAATATTGAAAGTGCTATGGGCTGCCAAAAGAACCAACAGATCTGTTTTGGAAGAAGTGCAGCCAGAGTACTCCCTGGAAGCTAAGATGGCCAAACTTTGTCTCTCATACTTGGACATATTGTCAGGAGGGACCAGCCCCTAGGGAATAATATCATGTTTGTTAAGGTGGAGGGTCAGAGAAAAAGAGGAAGACACTCAGCGAGATGGATTGGAAAAGTGGCAGCTTCAATGGGCTCAAGTGTGGCAATAATTGTGAGGTTGGCCCAGGACTGGATAGTGTTTCATTCTGTTGTTCATAGGGTCACTATGAAACAGTACCAAATTGATGGCACCTAACAACAACAATCATAACATTTAATTATAAACAGCTGCTCCATAGTCTCTGAAAATGAATTTTAGGTTGCAGAGATAAATACAAGTCACAGACTCCCTTATTCTTCCTTATTCACTGTCATTAATAGTCATTCAATTAACTATGATATTTTCAAAGAGAATTGTCAATTCATTCATGCCACTCAAAATTTCCAGACTTCACCAACAGTTAATTGTAAAACTTCTATATTTTATATGTAACTCAGAAACTATAACCCAAGTGTTAAACCAATAAAGCATTTGTAGCACAGGGCCATAATGTCATTTTGTTAACATATGGAACTTGAAAATGACATTCAAAACATATGATCAAAGTAATATGGTTTAACTACATACCATATGTTAAATTAACTTCTCTTCTATGGGAATACATTAATATCAACCCCATTAGAAAAGCCATACACATATTTACATTCAATTACTCTACTCATATTTCTATAACCTTGATTCCAAAAGAGTCTATTTGACATGATACATAAAATCAGGAAGCAACAAAGTTCCAGTGTACATTCT
>NW_006408719.1:3343333-3347877 GCF_000296735.1 Chrysochloris asiatica | reverse complement strand
GCAGGACCCTACCCACAGAAGCAGTGATGCCTGAAATGGAGCCAGAGATGATGACGTGGAGCGATGGAGCAGCTGGAGACTTTAGATCCAGAGAGTGAGAGTGAGTGTGTGCTGAAGACCTGTGGGGTATGGGGGAAGGATTGCATGGAGGGGATTGTAACCATGGCAATGAAACAATATACGATAGAATGAATGTAAAACTAATGTTCCCCCATGTAAACTATCACATAATTCACAATAAAACATTTAAGAAAAAAGAATGTTCAATTTACAAAATATTTTTTAATCCATAAATTTAAAGTGTATTTCAAAGTACAAGACTATTATTATTTAAAACCCATGAGAAAAACTGAAATTATTGTGCTTTATCCAGATAACAAGAAAAACAGAAATCATTTTTAAAGGAAAAGTAAAAACATAGGATGACTGTTTTCCTTTGGATAGGAAGCTATCAAAAGTTCCAGGGTTGATCAAAGCATACAGATAACTGCAACAGACTGTTGCATAAATGCTCATTTGTTTCCTTTGGGAATCTCACACTAGTTCTCCATTCCTGGAAATAGTCTACAAACTCCTTTTAAATATTCTATACTGTGTGAGAGGAAACTGAAACTATTGACTTTTATATTAGTATACTAGTTTTGTATTGCTTCTGTAACCAATCGTGACAAAGTTAGGAGTTTAAAACAATACAGATTTATTACCCTACAGTTCTGGATGATAATGAAGTTGAAGAATTTTACCAACTTCTTCAGTCTGAAGTTAATCAAACATGCAACTAAGATGCATTGATAATTACTGGTGATTGGAATGGGAAAGTTGAAAACAACAAGGAAGGATTCGTAGTTGGAAAATAGGACCTGGGTGAAAGAAACAATGCTGAAGATCACATGACTGAATTTTGTAAAACAAATGACTACTTCATTGCAAATACTTTTTTTCAAGATCCTAAAAGACCTCAACAGATGGATACATAGGAATCAAAATGATTACATCTGTGGAAGAGACAATGGAAAAGCTCAATATCATCTGTCAAAACAAGAACAGGGTCTGAGGGGCAGAGATCACCAATTGCTCATATGCAAGTTTAAGGCTGAAGCTGAAGAAAATTAAACAAGTCCACCACAGTCAAAACATGACCTTAAATATATCCCAACCAATTTAGAGACCACCTTAAGAATATATTTGATGCATTAGACACTAATGACAAAAGACCAGAAGAGTTATGAAATGACATCATACATGGAGACCACAATTCTAAAATCAAGACAATGTTTTCATGCTAAAAGAATCATGCTTTGAAGAGTGATGAAAATTGAAGATGCTTGGAATCAATTAGACCGATGGACTTACAGAACATGTAAACATCATTCTCCACAACTCTGAGACCAGAAGAGTAGAGGGTTTCCAACTGCTCTGAAAAGGGATACATTAGAAGGTCCAAGACAGAGTGGGAGAACATGTAGGAAAAAAAAAAAAAAAAAAAAAAAACTAAAAAAAGACCAGGCTTACTGGTCAGAAAGAAACTGGAGGAACCTGAGACAATGGTCCTCAACCATCCTTCAGATCTGGTAGGGAACTCACCCTCATGGCTCAATTTTCAGCCAAGCAGTAGCTAGGTATATAGCGGAGAAAACAAAATGGTCAATCATTCAAAAACAAAAAGGCAACATTTCCTTAAGGGCAAAGTTGAGAAGTGATGGGAGAGTAGGGTAGAATGGAAATAAGAACTATAGGGAAGAAGTGGAGTAACTGTTCTTGCATGGAAGGAATTGCAGTCATTGAGATGGAATAAATGCATTATTTGTTGAATGAAAAACTGATTACCTAATCAGTTCTGTAAGTGTTCACCTAATTCACAATAAAACTTCTTTTTTTTCTTTTTTTTTAAAATTCTTTAATGGTTACCAGGAGGGAGAGGGAAGAGGGAGTAATTCACTGGCTAGAGGGTTTCTGTTGTTAAATGCCGTTGAGTCAGTTCTGACCCATAGCAACCCTGTATAGGGTTTTTGAAGCTGTAAATCTTTATGGGAGCAGAAAGCCTCATCTTTCTCCCATGGAACCCCTAGTAGTTTTGCACTTCTGATCTTGTGATTAGCAGCCCAGCTATTAACCACTATGCTAACAGAGCTCCTTAAAGACAGGGTGTTGTTGTTAGGTGCCATCAAGTCGGTACTGTCTCATAGCAACCCTATGCACAAGAGAATGAAGCACTGCCTAGTCCTGGGCCAACCTCACAATTGTTGCCACACTCGAGCCCATTGATGCTGCCACTTTGCCAATCCATCTCACTGGGGGTCTTCCTCTTTTTCTCTGCCCCTCCACCTTACCAAACATGATATCCTTCTCCAGCAACTAGTCAGTCCCTCCTGACAAAATGTCCGAAGTATGAAAGACGAAGTTTGGCCATCCTGGCCTTCAAGGAGCACTCTAGCTGCACTTCCTCCAACACAGATCTGTTGGTTCTTTTAGCAGCCCATGTTGTTGTTGTTGTTAAGTGCCGTTGAGTCGGTTCCGACCCATAGCGACCCTGTACAGGGTTTCCGAGGGTGTAAATCTTTACGGGAGTAGAAAGCCTCATCTTTCTCCCGCAGAGCGGCTGGTAGTTTCGAACCGCTGACCTTAAGGTTCGCAGCCCGATTCGTAACCACTATGCTACCAGAGCTCCTTTTTTGGCAGCCCATAGCACTTTCAATATTCTCCTCCAACACCATAACTCAAAAACACAATTCTTCTATGGTAGACATATGTTAATTTGAGGGAGAGGGTAAGTAAATTACAAGAGGGAAGTTGGCCAAAGAATGAAGACAGGAAGACACAGAAAGGAGTTCAAGAATTAAAAAGAAAAGAAGTAAATACTCCTGGTTTGGCACTGTAGGGTCTGTACTGAACTGCAAACCACAGGTTGGCAGTTCAAACCCACCAACTTCTCCTCAGAAACTCTATAAAGGGTCATTATGAGTCAAAGCGAACTCACCGGCACTTAACAATAACAACTGTTACAAACACAATTCTGTACAACAGTGAACTATAGGTACATAAATTGACAGATATGTGGTCTGAACAGGTATGGGAGGGAGAGTAGGAGTATACCCACAAACAGAGAAAAGTTTGACAGGGATATTTGTACAAAGATATTTATTTAACTTTACTGAAATATATCTATGAATGTGGTAGAGCATAGAGGGGGCAAAATTATGAAAAATTCTTAGACATTACCAAACATCTTGAGGGAATGAGTTGATGGGCCTGGGGCCTCAGGAACATAATCTATGGGGACACCATAGTCAATTGGCATAACACCATCCACAAAGACAATGTTCTACATCCTAATTTATTGTGTAGTAACTGGGATACTAAAACCTCATGAGCGGCCATCCATCTAAGGTGTTGATTGGTCTCTCTCTATGAAATGAAACAAGAATGATGAAAACTGAAGACCCTTGGAATCAATTAGGTCAGTAGACTAATGGAATATGTAAATATCATTCTCCATATCCCTGAGACAAGAAGAACTAGATGGTGCCTGGCTACCAATACCAATGATTTTGAAAGGGATCACATGAGAAGGCCCTTGATAGACTGGGAGAAAATATAGAACAAAATTATATTTAAAAGAAAAAATCCTGATGCTCAGAAAGAGCTTGGAGGAACCCAATATTATAGCCCTTGATCACCTTTCAGGTCTGCAAATGAGTTCACCCTTGTAGCTCAGTATATAATTAGAGTGAGATAAAGAAGCCAAGCAGTAGAGAGGTATATAGGGGGAAACAACACCAACAGTAAAGTAGGCTCACCATGGAATGGTCAATCATTCAAGACAAAAAGGACAGCATTTACCTAAGGAAGAAGCTCAGATGGGTGGGAAAGGAGGGTGGAATGGAAAGAAGAATCACAAGGAATAATGAATGTTGCAATGAATGTTACATGGAGGGGATTTCAATCATTGAAATGAAAGGAAGTGAATGATTTATTGAATACAACACTGATGATCTGCTCTGTAAACCTTCCAGCAATTCACAATAAAAAAATCTTTAAAAAAGAATATAATGCATGAAGACAGCAAAAGGTCATTTAAAATACAAGAAAGAAAGAAAAGACTAAAATGGATGTCACATGAGCCTGAAACTTGCTTGTGATAGTTAAGGTTTTGTGTCAACTTGACAGTTGAGATGTAGTTATCCCTGTGGTGAGATCTAATATAGTGTAGTTAACCTAATGATTGGCTATAAGCAGGTGTAGTTAAATCTATGATGACTGGCTATGAGCAGTTAATCAACTGAAAGGCTGTTTCTTCGGGGATATAGCATGCTTCCAATATACTGAACACTCAGGGAAAGCTTGTTTGATTTCTGCTGGGTCTGGGTTTTACATCTGGCTCATCCTCCAACTTCAAGTTCTTTGGATTTGAGCCAGTGACCTGCCCTATTACCTGCCAATCCTAGCAGTTATAAGCAGCCTGTTTTCTTACCTGCTGGACCTGCCTACCTGCCTGCTAGACCTGGTTGCCTGCCTGCCTGTCTCCCAGACCTTCTCATCTGCCT